>NW_027491810.1:600000-827713 GCF_021521415.1 Bidens hawaiensis
TCACCCACCACCTTCTCCCCCGCAGCCTCGCCATCACTGTCGTCATCTCCGCAACCGACCTCCCACTAATTGACCCTTTCCTATCCTCATACCCTACTTTTCTACACAAGCTTATCTTCCCTGATCCAAAAATTATCCCATCATCCCCACAACCCATTATATCCAAATAATTTCCACACAACAATCGTTTAACCCCACTGTTAAATGGTTCAAATCCCAGCCTTTGTCGCTCGTGGCCATCATCTCCGACATCTTTCTCGGGTGGACTATAGAGCTCACATCCCACCTAGGCATTAAACGAGTAATGTTTTCAACTTCAGGTGCTCTTTGTTCATCCATTTTTCATGCGTTATGGCGAGACATACCGAATGTTAACGATAATAACGCAAACAATGACGAAAATTTCTTAATTTCCTTTCCAAAAATCCCAAACTCGCCTGAATTTTCGTGGTAGCTCTTGCCACCAGCCTCACGTATTTATAAAAAAGGAGACCGTGATTTTGAATCTTTCAGGAGGGAAATGTTATCAAATATGAAAAGTTGGGGAATGGTGTACAACATGTTTGAGAGGCTAGAAATGAAAAAACAAATGGGCCATGATCGGGTTTGGGCCGTTGGCCCATTACTTCCTGATGAACATGGCCCGATGGTTCGGTCGAGGGTTCTGTTATGGACCAGGATATTAGCAAAACATATTTTAAGTTTCGTATTTTGATGTTTATTTAATATTTAATATTTCATGTTTTTCTAGTTAGTTTCATGTTTATCTAGTTAGTTTGTTTTAATTAGCATGTGTCCAAAAAAAGGGGGATGGTGGGGATGCCCCATCTCACGTAGTTAGTGGTTAGGAATGTGGAGTAGTTGTTGCTTTTCATGTAAGGCTATAAAAGCCATTAGGTTATTTTATATTTTTATGCAAAAAAGTTTGGTTCTATATTTCTAGTCTAATTTATCTCTCTTTTCTTGTGAAGAAACCACATCAGGTTCATAGTCAAAGGTTGGGCTCCACAACTAGCTATACTTAAACATCGGGCTGTAGGCTCGTATCTGACTCATTGTGGGTGAAACTCTATCTTGGAAGGAATTGGCGCAGGTGTGAGGGTGGAGCAGATATAGTTCCTGATTCGCACGATTGTTGGAACGAGTCGTTAAGTGGTGACCTGCGAGAGCGAGTTAAGGTCAAGGAGCTTAGCCAAGACGCACTGAAGGTGGTGAAAGAAGGAGCACCGTTAAAGAATTTGGATATGGTCGTGAAGCTTTTATCTGAGCTCTAAGATCATATATAACTATACTATGATTTTTTTCTTGTTCTATTTGGATAGTGGTTATCCTAATATCAATACATTTAACTGTTTAATTAAAGAAAATTAGTAACTAATTCTAAATCAACAACATAATTAAACTATATTTTAAAATAATAACCGTTAAAATTTAAGAGCCACAATTTCATAAAAATGAGAATCACTATTTAGCCGTAGTTTCTTTTATGCGGTCCCATTCTCGCATTTAACAAAAAAAACATGTTGAGCCATATTAATTCATGATAATACACTATATACGCATGTAGTGCATGCACCAATAAATACATGTTCTCATTAGTGAATACTATCACCAGTGAATACACTATATCTAGTGAATATAAATGTATTTTACGATAATAATAATAATAAAGTACCTGTTCACATAGTGTATTCACTCCTGAATATATAGTGAATGCTTGAGTGTTTGCTTTGTATTCACCATTAAATGTTTACTTATATGTTTGTATACATTTGGTTATTATGGATAGATCAATGACGAATATCTCGAATCAAAAAGGAAAAGAGGATTTCACTTGTTGATTAGTATTACTGAGGTGGGGACCAGTAACGATGGAAGTCCATTGGCAGAATGTTTTTGTCGTTGTTAGTTAAAGTCACTTTCCGACGGACGTTCCTCTGATAATCTGTCAATAATAATAAGGATGATAGTTCAAATAAAATTCTCACTCATGCGTTTGTTGGTGAGACCACATTAAAAAGCCTCTTAAACACCACTTCCCATAACCAAATTGTTGAAGTTCCTTTAGCTTGACCCTGTGGCCCTAACACAAAGTTGCAATGGCCAGACAACTTGTACCATCCCGAAAACTTTCATGCCATATCTGCCAACTTTCAAAGTTAAGGGACCATTTGGTCATTCTTTCAAACTTAAAGTGTAGTGTCTGATCTGCATTTAGGCAAAAGTTGAATGAGACGGATCGTCTCATTATTAGACAGCTCGTATCAAACTAAACCCAGACCCAAAGGTTTTCTAGATGAGACGGGGCGCCTCACTAGCCTACCTTTTGAGACGGGGCGGACCGTATTAGACAGCCCGTCTAACAGTTTGTGTCAGCATGAGATGTCAGAATTGTTTGCTACGTGTCTTAAACCCATTGCTGACTCATCTAAGCGAGATGGCCTATAAATAGGAACCCTTAAACGTCCATTTCATGCACAACACATTCCTGAAGCATTCTCATACTTTCAAAGCAAGTAAAACTAGTGTTTTAAGGGTGTCTAAGCAATAACAAGCTAAGGGCATAGGTTCTAGTCAAGTTCAAGTTCTGATCAACCTTTTCAAAGGTGTTAGGAGCATTCACAAATCATTCTTAGGTTCTGAATTATCTTGGAAGTAAGGTAGGCATGTTTAACACTCGTTTAAGTTCGGTTATTATGTTTAAGCGAGTATCTATGCTATTATCAACCAAACCTAAGACAAAATATTTTACAAAAGTAGTATAAGTGTTTTCATTCATGTTCAAGTTATCGTTAAAAAGTTGTTAAGTGATTATTACCCTTAATGGGCCAAACAGACAGATTAGACGGACCGTCTAATCATTATATGGTCCGCCTCATCTTTAGTTTTGATACGGGTCAAAACAACCTTAAACAACTTGTCACACATATGCACGTTGTCTCATTTTGATACGGTCTGTATCGAATCATATTCAGTCAATATGTCAAGCATCATGATACGGTCCGTCTCATATTAAAATTTAATATTATATTCAGAATTTAGTTTTAAACCTATAAACCAAGCCAGTTTGAAATGATAAAACCAGACCAATGTGGTTTGTAGCTGGATCAAGAGACACGATCCAAGTATTTATACAAACCTATTTAAATATAGGTTAAGCATCAGACAGTCAAACAAAGGTTTTCAAATGAAATCACCACATCATACAGATCAGGCAATCACAGGTGAATATGTTATACCTTTACAAACAGTCAAAACAAATTTATACTTTATAAGATAAACGGGTTGTTTGTCTTAAAGAGTCAGTCAAACGTTTTCATGAGATTATGTGATCTCTAAAAACGTTATAATGCAAGACAGAAAATAAAAGCAACTCAGATCAATTACACATGTGTCTGGATCCAAACATAAGTAAACAAGCAGTCAGAACGAGTTCTCCAAAGGGGCTACGTGGCTCGGAGAACTCTTGAATTGTGTGTGTATGGCAGTGGTACAAATCCCGGAAATAAAAGACGTTTCTGTTGAGCTTGTACATAAAACTATATTTGTATTATAACACTGGTTTAAATGATTATAGAGTCAGACGTTCACCAGCAGATCGCTGACATACCCCCCCCCCCCCCCCAATACATTGCAGGTTATTAAGTTCAATAGCAATAACAAGGATTAAGAAGTCATCATGGAGTTAGAGGCTCCCTTTACAAAGATGGCTCAGTTTTGATAGTTTAATCCTTGTAATATGATAAAACAAAATTTTGTAAAGGAATACTCGGGTATTTAATTCCAGAGTAAATTTTCAATGTAAATTAATATTTGATAAACTTAAAGTCTTTCGCCAAAATCAACCCGTAAGTCTGATATATTCACAAAACAGGTACCAACTATTGGTCACAATTCTAGGCCCTAAGTCGGGGTGTGACACAACTCATGGTTGCTCGGGGACACACACACACACATAGTGTAGATGAGCCGATCCCAAGCTTGACTAGGCTCGAGCTCGGCTCGTTTTGCCTTAAAAGGGCTTAAGCTTGGCTCAAGCTCGTTAAGTGGCTTAAACGAGCCAAAGCTCAGCTCGAGCTTGGTTGTGAAGTCTTAAGTTAATACATAAAAGTCCAAAAGTGATAAAGCTTAAATTGCATAAGGCTCGTTGATGATCTACGAGCCTAAACAAATTTCCCATACAAGGCTCGAGCTTGCTAAAACTCAACTTGTTTCGAGTGTTTTATCAATCCGAGCTCAAATAGCTCGCGAGCAGCTTGACTCGTTTGCACACCTATATATACTCATAAAATACATAATATTAAATATTTATGATCAAATATTAAAGCGATTTAATAAACATTATTAATGTTGTAATATTTTTAATAACTAATTATTAATCATCTTATCAATAACCAATTAATACTTTGGGCCTTTTGTAACAATTGTTTAATTAAATAATTATACAAGCAATCTCGACTAACGTTGTTACGTACTTTGCGTTTAAGCTCTTTTTACATGTATACTTGACTTACGCTGCGTGACTCTTCAGCAGGGCCGTCTCTTAGGTAAGCTAATTGAAGCAATGGCTTTAGGCCTCCATTTTATAAGGCTTCCGTTTTAAATAAGAGCTATGTGTATGAGATTTTGAAGTGAAATTCTTTTAGAATTAGTAACTCATTGATGTGCCACAAGCTAAAGAGGATTGTTTCATATCTATTATCACTGCATATCATCAAAATTCTATAATTCTTGTATACTCTCTAGCCTTATACGCATAAAGAAAAGAAGAGAAAAAGGCCTTAAAATTTTAGTTAGTTTTAGGCCTTCGAGAACGTTGAGCCGATCCTACCCTTTAGGATGATATGGCAAAAAGTAATTTTATATGATTTTACATACATGCCCAATACGAACATCCAAAACGTCAAACCAATATGTTATATATCGGTGTCTTAAATAAGAACAAGATTATGTGACTAATAGCACAATGTGTTTTCCCAACTATCAATATCATGTATTGATTATAAGAAAATGTATTGCTTTACAGTGGATGTGATAATCCTTAAATGTTTATTATGTCTCACGACCTCAAAAGGATTTTATATTAAACATATGGATGTAGTCATTATACGGGACCTTTAAAATGAAATAATGGTACGTCAATGGTGATAAGCGAATCACACCTTGCTAATTTTTTTCCCTCAACGTATGATATACATAAACAAGAAAGGATCATACTCCAAAAACTGAAAGATTCTCCAATAACTTGATTATACACGTTATACTCAAAGGATATCATATAAAACTTTATAAGCGAATGCTTATTTAAAAAAGAAAAAAATAAATAAAAAAGCTTAACATGCATTTTGAAAGTGGATGAGCATCATTACACCAATTTCAGACAAAAAAAAGCATCAAAATGATAAAATTGCTATAAACCTTAAAAACAACTAAAACTTACATAACATAATCTAACAACACTTGATAATTTTAGCGCTAGCAGTGTAATTTGTCGTTCGTTTGTCTTCTATTTCAATGTAATATATATATTATCTAAATGTGACCTATCTTGGATTTAAAAATAAAAAACGAAACAAAACAAAAAAGGAAACTCAACATTATTTAGTGATTTTTATTTCAACAAAATGATATACTTAATTAGATGATTTATCTACTACTTATAATAAATTACTGACAAAAAATATTTAGTCGGGCATTATCCCAAAATCATAATACGTGAAATAAAAAATATTATAAAGTAAAATGCACATTCAGAACATCACCCATGTGACGACGTGGTCACGTAATAGAAAGAGCGGCGCAACGCCTCCTGATCCGAACCTAGTTGCTAGGGTAGGGTAACCCACGTGATATCACCCATCCCATTTAATGACCTACTTTCGTACTTTTTTTTCTCTCACAATTATTTTCTTGGTTAATTTGCACTTAAAAAGCATTCTTAAAGTATTCCATGTCATATATTCATACATATCATATAATTATACTAAAAAATACTGTTTTTTTTCTGTTTAATTAGATAATAATTTTTATGCCTTTATCAATATATTTTCTCCTTCCTCTACTCACACAAATATTTTCTTGACTAATTTGCACTTAATTCACATCGAGTTTAATAGTATCAGATGATAGTTAATGTTTGAGATCATATTGTTTCAGGTTTGAAACTTGACATAATGTTGTTTCTCATAGTGATAGGACTCTTTCTTGACAACGTTCTTCGGTAGTGATGAGATCAAATTTTACCGGTACCAAAAATTTCGATTCTGAAATTCGCAAATTCTTGTTACCGGTACCGAAATTTTCGGTTCGGTGTTGGTTCAGTACCGACACCGGTACGGTATCCGGACAGTACCGGTATTTACGGTAAAACTTGGGAAATACTGATAACGATACCGAAACTCAAAACTTTTGTACCAATTTGGTACTGACGGTAGTACCGTTGGTACCGATTTCGAGACTACTTCTAATATCCTATTTTGGATGTAATACTATCCTATTTTTAATAATATACTAATATTAGAAGTAGTTCCAAACATTATTAAAAAAAATACCGATGATTGATGTAATACGATCCTATTTTTTTATATAATGTTTTGAACTACTTCTAATATCCGAGGGAGTCTTCATAAGAAGGAATATCAACCGTCCGTATTAGCTTTAACGCTTCAGACCTTACTCATATAAGAACATCATCAATGAAAAAACCTATCACTATTTAAACACACTATTAAGTCATATTTCAAACCTAAAACCTTAAGAGCACAAACCTTAACTATCATTCGGTACCATTACCATTGGAGTATAATGCCAACTACAATACTATCCCATCTGTATTTGTAAATGTCCTTTTCATTGTATATGTAGATGCTAAAGTTTAATATATAAATGATTTGTAAAATTCAATATCGAGACATGTGATATATGATCAACTATAGCCACACATGGTTCTAAAGTGCATGTCATTTCACAATCAAAATCAGGAATTTACTCTGTGATTATCAAATAGCAAATAATGTTTTTGATAAATTCGTAATGTTAAAAAAAATTTCCATTTTCAAGATTTAAAAAAAAATACATATGTTCGGTTCAAGTCTCATTTATAACAAAAATAGAGAGCTTCAGGTTAGGTCGGAAGGTTTTCTTAACTTTTTTTTCTTTTTTGAAAAACCAAAGTACACAAAATAATAGGGATGAGCAAATACCGATACCGATTGATACTGGTACCGAAATCGGTACCGTCTGTGCCGAATCGGTACTAAAGTTTTGAGTTTCAGGATCGGTACGGTACCGATATATCCTGAATTTTTACCTTCAATACCGGTACCAAGATTTTTATGATTTTCAGGATCGGTATTTTCGGTACCAGTACTGATACGAACCCGAGCTCATCCCTACAAAATAATAGAAACTACACTCAAACAAGGGAACTTAAGCACAACCCCAACACATAACAACACAATTATTCAAAATTAAAACTGTATCATTTCTTCTACTCCATCTTTAATATAAAACTATATAGAAGAACAATACCATAGTTACATAATGTACATGTAGATGGTATTGGGCAAACATAATGAAAGAGAGAAATCACATACAAAAATGTTTAAATAACCGTTTACATTAAAAAGGTAAAACAATACACATATAATTTTGTATTTTTTACAGTTTAATACTCAAAATAAGTTTAGATTTGTATAGATATGCCAGGTGATGAGATATGTTCGGTTTGTCGCAAAGTGTATTCGAATTTTTATAGGGAGCACACAATACATTGTAGAGAAATGCCGGGAATTACCTTTCATCCAGCAGGATTTCTGTTGAGAAAAAAACACCTGTGAATTTTTTGACTAGCTCGTTGGATGAAATGTCAACTCTTCGATCGGCTGCCATTTTGGTCTCTAGATGGATCGGAGAAAAACATGCGTGTGTGGATCTAACAAAGGTTTCCCCTCTTGTTGGCTTAGGGAGTAGAGGTTTCACGGTCGGTCAGGTTGCTTTAAAAACTGCTTTATGCAAGGTAACTAAGCCATGAGAACAAGTGTATTGACTCTTGACAACCAACGTGTATTTATACCTTTTGCATTTGATACTTTGGTTTCTTCGCGATTGAAGTTGTGGTGCTACTTAACTGAGTCCAATTAGTAATACATAGTAATGTCATGACTCAAAAATTTATTGATGTAGTTTTTGAAAGACTTGGTTTGCAATTCAAAAGAGGGTAGCAATGAAACTTGTTGCTTGTTTGCCTTTTGTGTAAGTGTAAATACTACTTATCGATGAATGAAAATTTACCTTAGTATTTGTATAAAGCATTTATGTTATTTTATATTTACACTAGTTAACACGATTAGTAAATGGGCTTGATATGGAAGTCATGTAAATTAAATTTGTTGTAAATAAATAGTAATAATGTTAAATTAAAAAAAAAATGTGTCACGCCAGAAATTGCGGGAGAAAGGGGACAACATCGCGGCGTGAGTTGGCCACGTCAGCATCTCGGCTTCCTTTAACATATCCACTGACTCCTAGTGGTTGCCACACACTTACTTTCACGTGACTATCCCCGCAATTCAAGGTGTATCAACTAACTCTTTTTATCCCATAAATCTAAATTTCTATATTTTTCTAACACTATATCAATGACGGGTCATTAACCCATCCGACTATCTCCGTCTCTTTTCTTTTTAATAGCAAAATATTATTAACAAAGTCATACAACCCGGCCTAATTAGGCCAAAAAGGAGCACGACCCAACCAATAACAAAAATACACGTATGTTTAAATTACAAAGAGAAAAAAAGAAGATGATCTAGTTTTAAACTAGAGATCGGCCTCTTTCTGATCAAATCCATTACGTTAACTATATGAAATCTTCTACTATTGAACACCATCGAACACCATCTTGTTTCTACATTTTCAGATCACCCAATGGTTATCAAGAAAGTCGCTTGTATCGCTTTTCTCATTGAATATGGAACCGTGGGGTACTAGTTAGCACGTCCCCACGATTGATAAGTAAATTTTAGTGGCCTTTTGTCGACTATCTATACAATATTAATTATCTCAAACCTAGGTGGATTAACTATACGATATCATTATTGTTTTTATTAATTAAGATTTCATTATGAATCATTCATTATTGCTATTCATTATCATCCAAAATAAGAAAAATTATTTTGATAACATTTCCGAAATACCTTTTTATATTGCAAGTAGCCAAGTAAGGAAAGTTTGACGAAATCACCAATCTTAGTAAGGTACTTTTTTTTATTATATATGTACTGCGTGACAAAAGAAAAATCAGAGTAGTTGAAGCAAATAAAATCAATTTTTTATAGAATAACTTTGTTATTGTGTTTTCAGTAATAAACATTTTCAAAAGATTTATAAAACAAAATCACTATCATATACATCATGTTAATCAATAAGAAGTTAAGAATTTTGGATATCTTCAGAATTGAAAAGTTCCGTAAGATTTAAAATGCGAAATATAATGCTTATTAGGTTTTTAATCGATCTGGCATCATGCAAAATTGACCACTCTTTGTGTTAAGTACTTAAGTACAATTATTATGTGTTTTACTTTAATATAAAAAGCATGGGCATGACTTTATATGATTCTAATTATTTAATAAGAATTATTAAGTTAATCTGGTTAAAGAAAGAGGATATATTTATTAACTGATCCCTATGAGGATTGCTTCAGAAGAATGTCCATGTTACATGGAACTCTCCCATTTTCCTTATATATTATTTTTATATTTTGTTTGCAAAATCTACTTTGAAAGAAATTGTTTTAAATAAATCACCTATCGGTTACGATCTAGTAACACCACTGTATATACGCGTTGATAATATTACTATACTATTAAAGCAAACAATAATTTCCACATTACATTATTCTAAGATCTCCACCTAGATATCAACTAGATGTCATGTCACTTCATTTCAATTATAATCCTATTTAAACCCTAAAGTTAAAAATCGTAGGCCATATACTACATTTTCGTTTATTGTTCTCCCTCTTGCCGACTTTCAAGTTTTCTCTATTTCAGTTCGCTCACTGTCTGTAATCATAATATTTTTCCTTCGATATATTTATCATCTAATTTATATATCTTTGTTGCTTCATTCTTCTTTGTCTGTTTTTCTGAGTTTAGGTTTCTTTAATTTTCCTTCTTCATAATCTTTGGAAGCTATTGTTTTAATTCTTTGAAGATGACTACATCTTTCTATATGAATATTCAGGATCCTAAATCTCCACTTCTGGTAATTTTTATAATTTTGTGCTTTTGGCTAAATACAATAGTCATTATTTTAATATTTCATAGATTTTATTTTAATAAAAATTTTGTATGAACTTGCAAATCAATTTGTTGAAACTTGGAAGTAATAGTAATAAGTTTAAAATTATGCCTCAAACACTTCTGAACATCACAATAGATGCTATGTATTTTCTAATGGATGGTCAACTATGGGTTACACATAATTTCCTGTTAATTTAGGTTTGTACATAATTTCCTGTTTTCAATCGTGTCTTTAGTTTAAGTTTATTGTAGGTTTTTACATGTTTTGTACAATTTCATATTTGTTAATATGGAGCTGTTAATTGAACATTTGTACAATTTCATATTTGCAATCCTTTCATAGCCAAGGTTCCACTTTATCCATCTCATTATTTGAATTAATTTGTTAAGTTAGGATTTTTATATGTAATATGTTTACTTGTAAATATGTATGATGAACTTCAAAGTTGTTATTCGAAACTGTCATCTTTTGTCAGTCAGTTAAAAATTGTGGGTATCTTGACAACGCAGTTCTATAAAATATCATCATTCGCTCGTTCTTCAATTGGATGATTGATTTAATGTTCAGGGCATGTGTTGCATACTCATCTTTCGAAATCATATCTTTCACTTTAACAAAAGATTAAATTTTCTTGTACATGTTGTTCCCTAGTGCCTCCTGAACCTTACATTCCCGAATAAGTTGCTAAAATTGGTAATAAACTAAATCTTTAATTTTGTAGTTACTTTTGATATTTAAGGTTAAAATTAAGATTATCATTAATTATGTCAAATAATTTGGTAAATTGTTAACTTAAATTTTAAGATATCATTTTAAAATTAAAACAGTTTGATTGAAGTAAAATTGTGGGTATCTTGGCAACGCAGTTCCATAAAATATCATCATTCGCTCGTTCTTTGGTTGGATGATTGATTTAGAGAGTGTTTGGGATTGAGTTTGAAAAATGCTTATTGGCTTATTGGCTTTTTTAAGAAGCCAGTAAGCAAAAAAAGTGTTTGGCAAATGTAAAAGCCCCTTTTGTTTTGGCTTTTTGACTAGCTTGAAAAAGCACTTTTCCAAAAGCCCCAATTTGGGGCTTTTCAAAAATACTTTTGGCTTTTTGATTGGATTTTTACTAATCTACTCATTCTTTACCCTTTTTGGTCATTTTACGTAAATAAGCTAAGCTAAACATTTTTTATAAAATGTTTATGGCTTTTCCAACCACATAAGCTAATCTAAACACTTTTTTAAAAACTCATTTTCAAAAAGTCAGAAGCCAATAAACACTTTTGACAAAAAGCACTTTTAGAGTTAAATAAGCAATTCCAAACACCCTCTTAATGTTGCATGTGCTGCATATTCATCTTTCAAAATCGTATCTTTTACTTAACAAAAAATTAAATTTTCTTTTACATGTTATTCTCTAGTGCATCCTTAACCTTACATTCCCGCATAAGTAGCTAAAATTGGTAATAAACTAAATCTAAAATTTTGTAGTTACTTTTGATATTAAAGGTTAAAATTAAGATTATCATTAATTATGTCAAATAATTTGGTAAATTGCTAGCTTATATGATATCATTTTAAAATTAAAACAGTTTGACCGAAGTTTACCAATATAGAGTCACCAACGACCTACACAGAGGAGGTTGATGGTAGTAGACTTTTCCATAATTATGACGCTAATTTTGTTGATAATCTCACGTAGGAAAACAGTAAGTAAATGGGAATATGTGAAGCTGTGATCATTGCTATGAAATTATAATCTAAGTTATGTCTTCGTCTTGCTTAAAAATAGATGAAATGCATTTATATTTATAAACTTGATAAACCTCACACGTTTTAAACATACACAACATAAAATGTATTTGGAAGCATCTCCATTATTAACCATTTGATTTTCACTTTATTCAACTTGTGTAGTATACATGGTTAATCTAGTTGTGTAATATAATGGGAGATAATTCATGACCAATGCATGGTTGATATACGCTGTAATACTTTGTTGTTTTTTTTAATCTTTCATGTGGCTCTTCATTTTCTTCTAACCAATTTTGTGTTTTATTCGAAAGTAAAAACCACAAACGCATTAACACATCCAAACGGATACATAGTGTTAGCCTTGAAAACATTTGTGAAACAAAAGGGGTGTTTGGGATTCCTTATTTTACCTCCTTATAACTTTTCATTAAGTTAATAAGTTACAACGTTGTAACTTATTAAACTTTTCCTCTCACAATATAAGCAATCTCAAACACCTTAAGCGGAAGGGGCACTCATGGGTACTACCCATGTACCGGCCAATCATACACCGTTCTTTCAATTCTACCCTTAAGTACCCATAAACCTGAAAATAACTGGAAACACCTACTCACAAGTATCCTAAATTTTTTTTTTGTTTTTTGTTAAATTTAAAAATAAATAAAGCAATTAAATGTAATTAAAATTAAATTTTCATTAAAATTAAAAATATTACGTAATTGAAAACCAGAAAAATAAAATATGACGATCAAAACCAAAAAAAATAAAACACAACATCTAAACTAGATGATCCTTTGGACATACATAAATTAAAACATTTTAGTCACGGCGTTGTAGAAAAATTGTAGGCATTCTCGCGAAGTCCTTTCAGACATACATAAACACCCGTCACCCTCATCAAGGGTATTACCTGTCGCAAGTTGTTTCACGGCATTAGGGGTTTGAGTGAATAGAAATGGTAAAGGTTGAATGAATAAAAATGATGAAATATTTGAGTGAATAAAAATGGTGAAGAGTTAGTAGTATTTATATGTAATAAGTTGATTATTAATGGGTGTTTTAATTTCTTCAAAAATCTCCAACATGGTAAACCTTTGCCACAAATTATAATTTGGCAAACTACCCATATAGTTAGGGGTGGGTTTGCCATGTGATAAACTACCCATAAACCTTACGCACACTAGTGCCCCTTCCCCTAAGTTATTACTTTTTTAAAATGTTAATAAGTTATAAGTTGGTGAAAATAAGCAACCCTAAAAACTCTTTCGAACCGGATAGAATAACTATGATAACATGAGTCATGTGCTTCCTATAGAGTTTAACCGCGCCACATTTTTTTCCCTAGTATTTGAGTCTTGTTAATTGTCTGCAAATTCAGCCAATTTGCCGTAGTTATCCATTGAACCGTTTTAATTAGTTACTTTTATGTTCAACCAGGCCAAGCTCTTTATAATGCTTTTATGACTCAAAAACCAAATCATGCATTAGTAAACAATGAGATGATCATCCAACTATGCACAGCAAACCCACTTTACACACGCATAATAACATCAATCTAAAATAAACATGTTGGATTCACTGACATAGGAGATAATTTATTGAGAATCTTGTCCTCAAAGTTTGAATCATTTCCAAGTATATTTTGTGAAGATGATCATAATCCTCAAAACCTTCTAATGAAGAAACAAATTACCAATTACATGAAGATCCGTGAGTTCGCAAATTCAATTTCACGGGAATCATGTTCTAAGTTTTTTGCGAAAGTCATGAATTCTCAAATCAACCTTTTGTCCTCAATATCGTATAAAAATCATAAATTCCATTTTAAACCGTTACAATTTTCGTATAAAAAATCATAACATTCGCTTTCAAGGGAATCAAATCACTGGTTTCTAAACCGTTCCAATTTTATACGAAAATACTAGCATACTCTATCTAGCAGCTAGCATATATTAACTAGAACAAACATGACGTTATGCATACCAAGTTAGGCACATTAGCCAAAACACTAAGTTGACCTAGTCAAATGGGCACTTGCAAAATAATTGAATAACGAGGCTAATTAAACATTTCTATCCAAAAAATATTTCTTTTTATTTCTACTCAAGTTTGAAAACCTCTATGCACTTTAGCTGAATAAGCTCTTAAGTGGTTATTCCTTAGCTCAATAAAAGTTGAGCATATGATAGTAAACCCAAATTTAACTATTGTCTCTATTTGATCATGTCCAAACAGTTACAGTTGATTTGAATCTAGTTTGCTCATTTTGGCAAAAACCCTTTTTACAGGAATCTAATTGATGCTTAAAACGACCTTTTCGATTTAAACTCATTTTGTTCAGAACCCATTTTGACTAGTACACGTTTTAATTAGTGATCCAAACCCACCCAACCAGTATAGTTTGTCAGGCCTACCTGAGATAAAAAAAAAGAATAGGAAGATAATTTGTTACTTACCAAAGAGCTACCTCTTGCTTTTGACCACTAAGACCGACTCTAGATTCAAGTTGGGATTTCACCTACAACTTGAGGGATCTTCTATTCACTCAGGAATTTTTTTCAGATGGTTCCAAAAAAAGAACCCAGTTTTCCTACCTAGCGAATTTGCATCCCCTCCACCGAGTGGGGTCTTTTCCAATGTTTGGGGTGATTTAGAGCGTTGTGGGCAGATACAAGAGAAAATTATATTTGAAAAGTTTCTATTCCATCATATAAATTTTTAAAAGTGTTTGCGTGTTAAGAACAGAGAAAATTTGATCATAAATGTATAAAAAAATATCATTTAATTATAAAATAAAAAGAAAATATAGCTATTTCTAATATAATTTTAGATTTAAAGATAGAAAAAAGGACGTGAACTTTCACTAGTTAGCAAAGTTAAGTCCATCAATGTTCATTTACTTAAGAATACATATGTACCCATCAACAAATTTGCAAATTCAGTAATATAAATATAAGCGTATCAAAACCCAAAATAATCAATGTTTGGATAAAGGCCATTCGTAACGATTTAAGTTTATTCAGTAAAATCTTACAATTGTACTTTTGAACTTAATTGTTTCTTCTACTATTAGATCATGTTTAGTGGATGAAGCATATATAGGGGTGTTTTGTGCAATGTTGTTGAGACCGGAACAGATCGGCCAGTCTGACCAGGATTCGGTCCACTGGCCGGTCCGATTCTATGTAGTTTGCTCGTCTACAAGAGAACCGGCCGGTCTGAACCGGTTCGACCGAAAAACTTGACCGGTTGAACCGGTTTAATATGAAAAAAACTATTTTTTTAAAATCTTTTTCTCAACCCTAGCTGTCATTTTTTACCAAATTTGTTTGGCGGGTTCTACCTGTTGAACCGGTTTCCCGTCCGGTTTGTTGTCCAATTCGGTTATGAAAACATTGGTTTTGCGTCATATGACACCACATCACCATAGAGGCGTTTTACAACAAAATGGTGTAGTGGATAGAGCCCCTTCCAATTATTACCCTATAATTAATTTTTTTATTAAAAATAAAACAACTAAACCAACTCACCAATCATCTCCCCCCTGTAGGCAGGGATGAGATCGGTACCAACAGGTATGAAAATCACAAATTTTTGGTATAGTTACCGAAACATTTGGTTCGGTACCGATATTTAAGTTAAAATTCGGAAAATAACAGTAGCGTACTGTTACCGTAAACTCAAGATCCCTCCAACCAAACCAACTCGGAAATAGTCCATAGCACCCGGGTGCAGTGTTCCCAAAAAGCAGTGTTTTAAAAACCGGTATGTACCGGACGGTTGAACCGGTTTACCGGATTTTCGTAAGGTCACCGGTATTTAGAGTCCGGTATTTTTGGGCGGTTTGCTAGAACATCGTACCGCCGGGTTTTCAAAAAAAATACCGGTTTAAACCTGTAAACCGGTTTTAAATCCAAGTTTTTGCTGCCCATATTTTTAAAGATGACCTTTAACATAGCAGATAAAGTTGAAACGAGTAAACACGATAAAAGACAATTAGTTAATCAACCAATTTTGTATCATACAAATCAATGTTGGTTTATTTACATCTTTTGTAATCGACTAATTTCGTATACAAAGTATATAAACTTTGTTTTTGACTCGACCATTATTCATGTGTGATATTTGGTTCAAGTGTGATGCTAATTAATGTACTTTTGGGTAATTTTTGAGTTGAAAGTGTATTTATATGGAATTACAAGGTAAATTGTTTAACCCGGTTGAACCTCCCGGTATATTCCGGTTCAACCGGTTGTACCATTTTTAACCAAATCCGCTATGGATAAAATACCGGTTTTTAAAACATTGCCCAAAAGTATAGGGGCTTTTGGATGGACATACCACCCACTACATCCGATCTTAAAATATTTAGAAGGATTATTCAGGCTTGTTAAACATGACACATTATGCAATTCCCGCTTAAGGGGAGGGGTGTGACTTTTACTAGTGCCGATGACCTGGATTTTATTCATTGTGAAAGCTAAAGTTATTTAATAACAAAGTTGATTTTTCCATGTTTTAAAATGTTAATAGTAACACATATTTCAATGTAATAATAGTAAGTTATTAAAATCACATTTTAATACTCAAAACTAGATTATCAAAAGAATCGTGCTACTTACATAGAATATCAACAAAATTAACTCTGATCCCGTTTTAAATACAAATCACGCTACTAAACTTACAGTAAATCCAAAACCTTTAGTTAAAAATAAACAAATGACGTGAGCACTAAAACGGCGTTACATCTCCGTCTTCCAGATATAAAAGACTCAACGGAGACCGTTTGCGAACCATTTCTTCATTCTCTTCATCAAAAGCACACAACACAGAGAGTCTGTGTGTGTGTGAGAGAGAGAGAGAGTAACCAATTAACCATCCATCCATCTTTCATCACAACTTGTTTAGCTTCATAATTCATCACTATCACACCAACATAATTCAAGTACAATATCAAATTCAACTACTCCAATCCATTATTGCAGTCATCTGAGATTTGAATTCTTAAAGAGCAAGCTGAATTTCGCCAAATTTAGCGGAATTCAGATCTAAGGTACGCCTCAATCGATCTCTATATAATTCTCGATATTTTCGTAACTGAATTGTCTCGAATTCTGTTATTATATCAACTGTTTAGTGTTTCCGTTATTGAAATCTATTGCATCTAACAGAATTGAGCTCACAAAACGTGAATTCGTCTTCGAGCTTCAATCGATCTGTACGTCAGATTCTGCTTCAATTACTCAATATTTTCGTAACTGAATTGCGTCGAATTCTGTTATTATATCAATTGTTTAGTGTTGGAAAGTTGGTAATTCTGTTGTAACAGAATCTGTTGCATCTAACAGAATTGATTGAGGCGAATTCGACTCCGAGCTTCAAGAGAAGTGTTTGCTGATAGTAATTAGATCTGGAAATCTGAGCTAATTTGAATCTGTGAATCACACTATATTTCCCGCGATCTAACCGAAGAACCCGTTGGTTAATTTTAAAATCATTAGAAGCAATTTGGCGTTATTAATTGGATCCGGAATAATATGAAATTTTCTCAACCACGTCCTTGTGGAGCCCCAGGTACTTACTTACTATATTATCATTATCAGAGATAACAATTAACATCATATCATGACCGTACGAATTAAAACAGTTGGTTGCGCGTGGAGTGGCGCGTGTGAGAAGATTTTAACAGCAGTTTGTGCGTGTGTGTGTGATGTTGATTTTGCAGGTGCCAAGCCCACACATGACTTTCTTTCACTTTATTCAACTGCTCACCAAGATCCAACCCCCAGCGTTACAGGTAAATTCAACTTTTTTCTATTTAATTATTTAGTATATCCTTTATTTATTTTTAAATACATTATTAGGTATTTTGTGTTGTAAACCGAAAAAAGTTGGCTAATTTTACAAAGGAAATAGTTGTAAGTTGATAATACAGATATGACAAAATATATTAATCGAAATTTGTTTAATTAAAAATAAAATATAAAGGGAAATGGCAATTATTGGGTTATGTTAATGTAATATCATCTAAATGGTCATTTTCACAAATAAAACTACTTTAATGGTTTATGATTTATTTTGTTTTAAAATATATCATTGTTAATTTAAGTTATAAGATAATCAAGATGACATGTGACCCAAAAACCGTATGTCATGCCTTTTAACTTCTTTTACGTAAAAATCATGTTTTTGATGTCACTTTTCGATTGCGCTGACAAGGGATAACCGATTCAAATGATATTTTGCGTCCACAAAGTTTAAGCTATAACTGCTGTCAAAAACCTTATTTTGTGAAAAAAAGGCTGAATTTGTGATTTACGTTTCAGATCACGTGTCATATTTATATTGGTTGGTATTTTCTAAATGGACGCATAATATTTATTGAGAGCCAAAAAGGGCTTACTTTTTTAGAATTTAATCAAATGATAGTTTTGTAAATTTTTATACTAAAAAACTCAAAATGGATGTTTAATCCAATTTTATGTTATGTAATTTGTAGCAAATATTGTATTAGTTTGACAAGAAAATGAAAAAGACGAATCAACATACACGTCCAACATGTGTCAGTCATGTCATTTACGAAAATTTAATTGATTTAAGATATTATATTAGTCGTTATAGGATCAGCGGACACTTGATGTTTTGATTAGTTTAATGTTACCACTGTGTTTGATATTTTGTGTAAGCCATGTGTGATTAAGATTAGTTACGTGTTTGATATATTAATATTATATACATTACAATAACAAACGTACTCAGTAAATTTCATAAATAACAAAAGTTATTGATAGGATCTGAAAAGATAGGTAAATCTTACCTCTATACTTAAGGATACAATTACATATCCTGATTCTAGAAAGACCCCGCGACTACATAATTACATACAAACATACATATGCCAGTATCAAAACAAATTATGAGAGAGTGACATAGTAAACTACAAATTAACACATATAACGTCCTAGACAAATAAAAATATTGTATAAGTTAATTAAAATAATAAAAATTGGATGACATGATATGATATCCACACTAGGAAAGGAAAAGGACCCACAAGAGTTAGGTGCTACCCGTGACCCTGAGATAAAATTAAACCGGGTCCGGCTCACGGTTTGAGCATGCCATAATATTTGGAGTTTAGCCCTAACCCAACCCCCACCCGTGGAGGAGAAAAAGTGAGCAGGCTTTCAGAACTTTCAGATGTATGTGTTGCCAGGCATTAGGTTTTGTCGTCGTTAAAAGTTCATTTCCAACTTCAATTCTGCTTTCAGTTTTCTTACTGTCCAATGACACATCACTAGTTTAGTCCGTACAAACCAATCCCATATTCGTTTTCTACTTTATTTGGTTCCTTTATGAGAAACGCAACATTTACATACATTAAAAGTGTGAAATAGAGTAACTGTACAATCCAAGTATAATGTTTGGCTTTTATCATTATTTCTTAAGCAAAGTTGGTTGTGTGTACGACTTTACTTTCATTAACATATTGTGTATATGCTAATATTTTCGTGTCGGGGGTTACTGGAAAATATACTAACTTTCGTTGCCGTTAGCTTTAATTATATTACATGCGTATGTGCTTATCAATATGTTTAAATGTTTTCTTGAAATTGTCGTTTGCTTAGTTTATAATAATTTTACATGCAAGTTTGTTTTTTATGAACGACCAACTTACATGCAAGTTTCCAGTTTGTGGATAATGATTTTTTTCCTAATTTATAATTAAAGTCCTTAAATGAGAATTACAAAATATATTATCACTATTTTAATAACCGCGCCATTAGAAAAACAATTTTCACCGTTAAATATAGTGAATAATACTATTAGTAGCTAAAATGTATTTACAGGTCAATATGATTTCTAGAAACCATTGTATTAATAGTGTGCCAAATTTCTCAGTTTTGAATACTGTTAGAGCTAGAACACCATTAGTTCTAAAATACGTATATTTCATGACAATTTTCGGTATATTACAAAATACAAATCAAATGAATAACCTTTCGCAATTTGATGTTTTATGTACATATATATTGTGGTTCCAGGTGATTATCTTAAAACTCATGACTTCTTGCAACCACTAGAACAAGTAGGGAAAGATGTGTACAAAGAAGGAAACTACATTGATAAGTCAACTCCCCCAAGTATGGTGGAACACATTCTTCCTAGCTTTTCACATATGAACAAAACTCAAAGCCAAAAGGTAGCAAAGCCTGAGGGAATTATAATTTCCGCTGCGCAATCAAGCAGTAGCAATACCAATGATGAATATTCAAACTGCACTTCATACAGAGGAACCGATATCGGTTTCATGATATGGGAAGACTCCAAGGGAAAGATAAGGAAGGAGAATATTGCAAGACCTAGTCATACCGCCAGAGGTAATTGATAAGTTTACAGTTTTGAAGTACTGAAACTCATCATCATCATCATCATCGTACTCAGTAAATCCCACCAATAGCAAAGCTATGGTAGGGGTCTGAGAAGGGTAAGATGTAGAAAGCCTTACCTCTACCCCGTAGGGATAGAGAGGCTACTTCCAGTGAGACCCACAGCTCGATAGTAGTTTTGCATCAAGCCTTGGACATAAGGCACATAACACTCAACCATCGGGACACCAGCCGATGGTGCATGTACCCTTGTATTTCGGCTATCAATGCCACCACATGATGCTTGATTAACCTTCCGCCACTTTTAGTTATTTTCACGAGATTAGTAAAATAACGTCAAAATTAGTGTAATTTCACTTTTGCCCACCCGAGGGTTCACACATATATGCATTATATGCGCGCACCGCAAGCAGGGCGTGTTTTGAAGTACTGAAACATGAACACTATCTGTGAAAATTAAGATTATTTGGTGCATGTGTTTTACAGATGGGGTGATGAAGAATGGAGTGACATGGATGACATCCTCACAGTCATCATCTATCAATAATAATGCAAGCACAGCCTTTAGTTCTCTCTCGACCTCTCAGTTAGTCATATTCTATATCTTTTATAAACTTCTGGCTACTTTGTTAGTTAATGCCAAATTAACTGTCAATCTTTGTGTAACTTTGCAGTCCGTCATCTTCGAATAAGAATCGGTATTTTGCTGATATGGTGAAATTTTCTAAGAGTGTTCAAGAAGATGAAGACATTGATGAAGAGTTCATTATCAAGAAAGAACCTTCCTTCCACCATAAAGGTTCATCTCCCTCTCTCTTTCCATGTACATACGCATACATACATATATGTGCTCTGTATGTAACTATGCATATCTTAGATGATATCCTAACCTGTGGTAGTTCAAAACTTCAAATTCATCTCTAAACTGGCAGGCAGTGTATCAGTTAAAGTTGATACTGCAAATCCTGATCGAAAGTCCAACAGCCCGCGCTCAAAGCATTCTGCTACAGAACAGCGTAGAAGAACCAAAATCAATGATAGGTATGTTTGTCTGACCTCGATTGTTCACATGAATCCATTAAATTAGAAGTGCCAAAATGAGTGAGCCAAGCATGTCATGTTGTGATGTAAAACACTTTCGTTTTTAATATAAATATTAGTGTGCAAATTAAATGTCTATTACCCTAAGTCAATTGAATATATACAACTTGCTTAAAAGTTTATCCAAAGATTCATACTTTTATTGTAAATTTGTAATACTAATGTTCTTGTAATTATTAATGCTTTAAGTATTAGTTAAAAGTTAAAAATAGACAAACAAAAGGGCTTACGCCTTACGGGTCAACCCAACCCGTCCATCTTATCACCTCTGCTAGACACTATTTATGCGAATATCACAAATTACTCTTTTAAAAATATTACACTTCGAACTGAAAATTCTTTAATCCTTGTTCAGATTTTCAAAGTTGAGAGGAATCATCCCACATGGTGATCAAAAGAGAGACAAGGCATCCTTTTTATTAGAGGTATTGCACTAGACAAACATGTCCTCTATTTTGTGACCAACTTTTTCAAATCAAAACCGACAAATTTGATCTTCTGAAAGTTTTTTATAGGTTATTGAATACATTCAGTTTCTACAAGAAAAGGTGCATAACTATGAGGATTCATCTCATAGGTGGACCCAAAAAACAGTGCCGTTGGTAAGTTCCCACATTTATATATACAAATACTAAACAATTTGGACACCTTATGAGTCTTAAATTATAGGTTGATTCACACCATCCAAAGAATGTACATCTTTTCTGACTTGTATTTAACAGAATAACCGACAACCTGACATCTTTGTTGATGAACCGGGACATCCAGTGAGACAAAACCTGTTAGATTCTACTAAGGAAACCAGCCAACCAACAAAGGAACCATCTCCAATTCCTGATACGGGCCGACTGGGTCAACCTGCGTTATCGCATAGTAGATCGTGTAAAACCGACTGCACTATCGCAAGTGAGAAGTTGAAAGATCAAGAACTGGTCATTGAAAGTGGTACTATTAGCATTTCAACCATCTACTCACAAGGGTAAGAGTCTTTACAATATGCACTTAACGGTCGGGTAATTAGTTAAAGCCCAAACCTTTAATACGTATCAAGTTGCGCTGACCCGTTAACATTGGTGTTACTTTTGTAAAAATTATTGGAATAAAGGTGTAATTTTTAAAATTATGCATCACATTCGTACTATGAACCACAGGGACCAACCATGTAATTAGTTCAAGTTAATATTTTAAATATGATAACGAAAAATGTGTTACTAAATTACTAATAAAATTTACTTTAGTAAGAGGGTTTTTCAAGAGGTTGTAACTTGTAAGTATTTATAGGAACACGTTCTTTGCATAATTATTTTTAAGCGAAGAATCGTGAGAACCTCATATTGTATTTATGCATAGTGTTTGACCGATATAATAAAAGTTAACAAAGAGTATATATACACACATTTCATGTCAATTTCAACCCGTTTGACTCATACCAAGCTAATTATTTTTACACAAAAACAGATTGACTAGTGCTATAACGGAAGCACTAACGAGGTCGGGTTTGGATTTATCACACGCCAACATCTCGGTACAAATTGATCTTGGAAAGAGATCAAACACTAGCACACTTGATTCCTCACTGAACAATGATCTTAAGGTACTTAGTACTTTAATTACTCTAATGAATCTTTGTAAATTATTAAACTTATTAATTAGTCTGGTTTTGTGTTTGCAAAAGGAAAAGGAGACGCCTTCGGTTGATCAATCGGTGGCACATTCGCGATTAGCAAACACTTGGGAAGAGGAGAGTGGTAAAGGTTTGAAGAGGTTGAAGACAAACATAAATTGAAGTAAAAGTTGGTATAATGATTTCAATCTAATTTAATCATTTATTGTCCTCTTTTAACATGTTGAGGATCATTCTTGTGTCTGTTTCTGTGTACATGTGGTTTATTCACCTTAAATTTTGTTCACATATGTTTGGTGGGTGTGGTGAACTGTATTATTCATCATTTCCTTGTTATTTTGCTAGATATTAAGAGCTGATTTTTTGTTACACATGGAACTTTGTGCCTATGAATATTACACTGCATGACAATCTCCTTTAGTTATATACATCATCATTGCTTTCCACTATTTTACCCCTCATGTTGATGGACAGCCAAAAGAGGTACAAAGATCACTAGGGGTAATGTGATACCTATCTTATACGGAGTTACGGAGAGTATATATGGTCATACCAGTCATATAAATATATACGATGGTATATAGTATAGAATAACAAACGCTAGCAAATTGCTACGTTCTAGCATAGCGTTTCACACCTAATTTAACACCTTTCAAGCTAGGGTTGTAACTTGTAAACAAGTTGAGCTCAGCTGGGCTCTGGCTTGGCTTTACTCGGGTCTTTATCTTAATGCATTGAGGCTTGGCTCATCAAGCCAACCCGTTTCCTGTATAAACCTTTTGTATTTCCACACGTATTGGCATAATAGAATTTATAAACAACACAATAGTTATGCCTTTGATTTAACTAATGCTCTAGCCTCATTTCAAGCTTTCACGAGTCAGGTATATTGAAATAGTTGGTTTCGAGGTAAGATCAACTTGACACATTTGTCCTGCACTTGTCACATATAACTTTTCTCTATAGAAGGGTTAAAGCCAACTTATAACCTCCAAGGTACTAAGTATACACACGCATAAATATTGTACGAATAATCCCTTCCAAATATCATTCAAAACTTTTACAATTCTAAACACAATCAAATAATTAAACAAAATGCATACAAATTCCTTTCAAGTATCATTCAAAGCTTTCATAGTTCTAACCAAAATCAACCACTTAAATGAATACAAGACACGAAAAACTATATAAGCGTACTAAGATGTTTTAATATTTAACCAAACACTTTATATAAGTTATAAGCATAATTAAATTATAATGTAATGACATATTATAAACTTCACATTGAACGGTTCAAGTATGATCGTTTTAAAAGTCAGCTTTTGCAATCCAATAATACAATCAATTAATCAAACATATGGAAATATGGAATGACACACTCAACTTTCATTTTATTTTTATTATTAAGGTGGCGTGTATCATTAATGTTTAAACTAAATAAAAAAAATCATATTTATAAATTCAAATTTCATTATTCGCTTGTTAACATAATCATAGTAACTCATAAAAATACTATCCGAAAATGATATTTAAATTTGGAACCATTAAATTATTGTAACCACGAACCACGTCAGTATGACAAATTATGACTTATTGATACAAAGCATGTTTTAAAACAAAAATAATGTTAACAAAATCTAACTAAAAGTTGACTTGGTTATAAGTCAACGGTGTCTTATATTGTTAAAAAATCACCTATTCAAATTCATACAAACTTTTCAAATCTTTTAAATCGCCGAAGTATATTATAATTATAATTATTAACATTAGCCTTGTAAAAAACACTCTTTGATTTAACTAATGTAGGGTGACAAATTTTAACAAAACACATTCGCTGATCACTTTGACCTTTTTGAAAAACAAGTTATATATGGGTTGATCGGTCTAACATGTTTATTACTTGATAACACCTTATTACAATTCGTAAACTTATTTGACATGTTTAATTAAACATGTTTCTCCTCTTTATATCTTGAGATCTAGCACTGTTTACTTCTTGGGGGTGTCAATAAAAAATTCAATCTTTAACTGCTTTCTTGAATTTTTTTTATTCCAAATAAAATTAATCCCCAATTTTTAATCATCAATAAGTTATTTATTGTTATCTTTATGAAGTTTTGAAACAATGAGAGATGAAAACCACTAGAAAAGCAAGGTTTGATTTATATAATTTTATTACATTTGACTATTTGATAGATTGAAGGTTTCTAGGACTAAAGCACACAAGAGATGGTTTATTGTTAAGAATAAAGCAATTTGTTTGGCATGTTTAGATAAACACGGTACACTAGTTATGCTCGGGTTATTTGATTTGAGGTGTGTATGATTTATGTTTGAGTTAGGGTTGATATGTTTTAACACAAATAAATATGCAACTATACGAGTCGCGTTTGAGTTCATCAAGTTCAACTTGTCAACCCGAATTTTTACATAAAATGTAAATTACCTGTAGCGTAGAATTTCTCTTACGGTAATATGTTTTTATGAAAATATATAAAAGAAAACTAAACGGTTACGGCAAACCTAGTAACCAGGGGCGGACCCACATAGTTCCCATCGGGGTCCCGGGACACCAATGTTTTTTAAAAATTACTTAGAGACGATATATTAAATTTTGTAAGGACCCCATAAAAATTAATACTTGGAACCCATACTATTAAGGCTGAACTAGTCTAGTGGAAAGTCCCTTGTTTTTTCTTTGAGAGGTTGCAGGTTCAAGCCTCACCATACCCAGTTTTTGTTGTTTTTTTTAATATTCTAGTCAATATTAGTTATTTAGTTAGGGTATTTGTGTTTTTTCTTTAGTTTATCCCATATAACCATTATCACTTTAGTTTATCCCATATAACCATTATCACCATGCAACATATATAATGACAACATGAGTTTTACATATACTTAAATTATTTATCTTGTGTATGTATATTATAATTAATCATTTATTTGTGTAAGAGTTAGTTTTTCATGTCTTGGTTATTCATGTAAGACCATATATATATAGCTTACGCTTATGTTTTTCGGGTATGAATAAAAATGAATTAAAAGTGTATGTTCTATCTAGTTTCTAATCTATATTCTTTCTACTTACTCGTTTCCGATGACACCATATTTTCGTGTTTTATTATGTTCCTCCTCTCGACCCGACCCGAATAACGACCGACCCAAAAATTTTGTAAACCGGAAAAATTGGGACCCCATTGACAAAAAATCCTAGGTCCGCCACTGCTAGTAACTCTTTAAATGATGGTTAATCTATTACTCAATCCATAACATTATCATTCTTTAATGTCCCTATATATCACTGATTTCTTCCAAAAGTTACTTAAAAGAACACTTGACCAAAGCATACACCATTAAAGCCATTAACCAAAGTATGATTTAAGATAATGATCGGTCGGAAATGGAAATATTCCCACCCAAATACATCCAGTTTAGTAAACTAAAACATCATTATTAGGACGGCATTTAAGAAAGAATTAACAATTGTAAAGAGAATATAACATATAGAAAAGAATGATTAGGTATTTTAAAAATACCACTTTGTTGCATCATTCAAACATTTCACCATCACACCCCAATAACATGTTTATTTAATCGAATAACCAACTCGCATAATGCCACCACCAATACAAAAACACACATTCATGTCGTTTATGCTAAAGAATAAAATTTTTAAAACTCCTAAGATCGATGAATCTTGTGTTTCAAAGGTTCATAGGTAAGTACGTTTAACAAAGTCTAAAATTTAGCAAAGCAAAACGTTGACACGTCTTTTTTTTAATAACAAAATTTTCATCTAAAACCCCTAACCTTGCACATGCGGTGTATGCACTAATGCATGGTTATGTAGGTTTAGATGATGAATAAATCATAAAATCCTAACAAACCGAGCTCAAATCACTCTTAATTTGTTTATTTTATATACATCAATACTATTATTTTTTTTGATTTAAAAGAAAATATTTGATAATCAAGATTAAGTTTGATGGGTGGTAAATCCCTTGTCATCTGGCCAAAAGTAATAGGTTCAAGTCTAACCAAACCCGTTTTCTTGTGATCTTGAGTTAAATGTTAAAAAGTCTTATTTGTAACAAAAATATAGGTTGTCATTTTAAAAAGGGAAGGTCTTGGTTCAAGTCTAAATTGCGACAAAAATATAGGGGGTTTAAAGTTGGGTCAGATGTTTTCTCACATATGAAGAGTTTTCTCCTGAAGATGAAATGGAGATGATCGGATAGGTTGCTGGCCCGTCAATGATAGATTTTATGATTCAATGCATAAAATGATTTACTTCTAAAAATAGTATAGAACTAGATGTTTTTTGTTTTTAAAACGGCGACTTGTATTTAGGATATTGCACTCCACTCTGGCCAGACTATGTTGTCTTAACAAGCTCACGGTGACTTCAGAGTTTGGCTTGGGCGTTCCCCCGAAAACCTTACCGTCAACTGCCACTTGACAGTCATGCCACCACAAAAGGAGAACTCTCTGGCGTAACACACGGTGGGACGAAAACCCGGGTGGGCTCAAGGTTTGAACTAACAACATTTGCACAAGGCTTAACTCAAATCCTTTATTGTCAATATCCACTCAAAAATGACACAAGTAGGATTCAAACTTAAGTCTCTACTAGAAAACCCAAGCCTTCTAACATTAAGCCACAAGTGGGGTATTATTATAGAACTAGATAACAGTTAACAGCAGTAGTCTTTCTTTGTTTTATTTTTCTTTTTTCTTTTTCTTTTCCTCACTGAGCCATCAAAATAATTCATTTGAGTACCCGTGAACGACACTTTAATCTTAACCATTGATTTGTTTGATCGAAGATTTAGATTTTGATTTGTCTGATCAAAGATTTAGATTCTTTCTCACACGTTTAGGATTTTTGTTGACACCTCAAGGTTGCTTTTCTCGCGCATTTTAGGGTTTCGACTCTTTTTAGAGTTGCTGATCCCTATGTAAGATAATTATAATTTATAAATAAGAAGGTATGGTATGACCCTGGAATGTCAGGGGTTTCTATACATAAATCATAGTCAGTGATAATGACAATAGGTTTATAACAATAAAAAGAAGAGATGAATAGTTTCCGGTCGTGTGAAAGACGCTCTTCAATACCTTAAACCGCATTCTAGCACTTGTACAAATTTATGAAAATTGTTGGATAAAAATGAAGTCTTTCACTTCATTGAATCATATTCACAGGTTCATTTTCCGAAGGCTGCTGCAAACATTCATCTGGATTTGCATAAAAGTAATCTTCCTCTTTGGGTCTGTCTGGAATAACTAATCTTTTTGTCGGGTTACCCATTCGGTTTGCATGGGCTTCCTTGACAGCACTCGAGAACTCATCCCAACTCAGTGAGTTACTCGTGTATCTGTCGATTAGGTCAACAAGTAGTTTTCTATCCAATAATATCGTCTTCTTGAAACCCAAATATCTGGAAAAGTGATTTTAAGATTATTGAACTGTTATAATACAACTTTAAAAGATTCTATTTTTGGCTAAATGCATAAAGATGCAAGAAAAAAGTTTGCATATTGTCCAAACCTATAAACTTTTTCATCAAAAGACATGGTCAAATTGGGTTGTGTTTTATTTCAAATAAAAAATTTGACTAAGAGGAGATCATAACAAACGAGTTGAAACTTGAAAGCCTATTTCCAAAGCATACAACCTTGTAAGTCAATTTCTCAAAAAATATTCGTTATTACTATCATAATATCGGTTTTATAATCAGAACTAAGACACTGACTATCTATTAAACAAACAAACAAACAAACAAAAAAGTATTTCTTGGTCAACCCAATCTGACTCGACACATTTTGACCCGACCTGTTTTAACCAATAACACCACCTCTACCCCGAATCTTGTGACTTGTAGTAAAAAGTAAGCATAATGATACCTGCGGTGGACTTCTACAACTTTGGCCATGTTTCCATCATAAGTAGGGACAAAAATATCACTTTCCAGTGATACGAGATAATCCAGTGCTGCCATTTGTGACGAGTGATTCTGGAAAAATTTAAGGTCGTCTGGTCCCAATAGAGTCTTTTCTTACCTGTCAAATCATATATAAATTTCCCAATAAAAATATTTAAAAGAAAAACAAACGCGTTGACTTTGCATACTTACTAGCTTTGGATATGCAGATGCAAGACTAGCCATTCTCCTATCTCCACCATATATTTCACCAGCAGCAATGTAAATCTGGATGTTAGGATCTACATCAAGTGCCCTTAATGCAAGGGCGGTTTCTTCAGGAGTTAAAGGGCATAAACCGTCTTTTCTTTTCAAATCTGAATTAATGATCTTTTCTTTCCACCATGGGTATGCATACCTGCCAAAAGAATGAAGTTAAAAAATCTTAGAAAAGAATATAGTTATATACCACGAGTTGTTTGAAGTAAAATGGTCAAACTCAAACCTCATTCGGGTCAACTCCTCCACCTCCTCATCATTGCATCCTTGAGTACAACCGGAAAATGCTAACATGTCCATCTCGTATCGAAGGTGAAGCACTAAAAAAGGCCCATTTTTTCTTAAAAGGTTCACAACCCGTCTACCCAATTCCTCAATTTGACTAGTGAATCTCAAAGCACTGAAATTTACTCGACACCTCAGCTTCTGGAGGTCAACTGGTTGACCGCTATTGGCCAGCCGAGCATCAGTTCTATTCAAATGCAAAACTTTTATCTTTGAATCAAAGGAAGAATCTGCATGTAGATAAAGAACAAACTTGTCAAACTGAAAAGGTAAAAATATAAACAAATATTATTATTCATAAAAATTGAAATGAAAAAAGATACGTACATGGTTGTGATAATACGAAATATCAGACCAACTAACTGGAGGCATGGTATGCAGGATTCCTAATTCAACTTTCTTTTTAAGCCTAACGGGAAGCTGTTTGAGTATCCGGACTTCATCTCTCAAAGACGTAATGAAATGATCGACATCACTGCAATTTATAAACAAAAATAATAAATAAACTCCCATAACTCTATATGCTAAAACCTGAGAAAACTTTGGCAATTGGCATACCTTGGATCAGCCCAAAAAGAAGTTTTATCCAACTCGGGAACTATAAGTGTAATATTCAAGTATCTTGCAATTGCAACCATATCACATATCTGCATTATGAAAATAATGCTAATCAAATTACTAGTTTGTAAACGAATAAGGTCAAAGATTAATGTGTGGGCTCATTTCATACTAAAAGCACTCACAGCGGATCGCATTTGATTAAGTCCTCCATTACATGAAATCAGTAGGTAACCATTGTTCTTGTAAACCCCTACAAACAACATGAAAACACATGCAAACCAAATTAAAAATAGAAACTGAACATAAATAGAAAGACAAACAAACATCGGATGTATTAGCAAATGTAGAAATCTCCTAAATGGATTTCGTAACAAGAAAGCAAATATAGGGCCAAGTGATGACTACTAGTTATATTATCTACTTATATCAATTTCCTTTTAAACAATAAGAACAATTCAATACAAAAACTATGAACCCCACAAAAAAAACCAATTGCAGAACAAATAATTTCGGTGACCAAAATAGACAAAAGTGCAACTTTTACCGTATAGGAGAACAAACCACAAAATATAAAAAACAGGTCTCAAATAGAACCCTACACTTTCATAAAACACGCTGTGAACGACAAGTTTCATAAAACTCGACACATAAGAATCACAAAAAGGCAAACTTTCTTGGATTCAAAACCTGTTTTAGCCTGCTTGCATATATTATCATGGATTCTTTAACCGCACAAAAAGTCACAACTTAACAAGTTCTAGATGCTACAAATCCAACATACGCGACACATTAATCATACTGATTTCACAATATCTTACAATTATCATAATAAATAAAGAAAGAACTCACTCTTGGGTGGAAGAACTCTAACAGGAACAGCAGGCAACAACTTAACATCTAACGCATTACCCGAAACGGAATCATGAGAAGGCCAGCCTTTCAACACCATAGGCCCCCAAGTATCCCCTAATGCAGTCAACTGAACCAAACAAGTCCACAACATCACCACAGTAGTCGCCCTAATCATCCACAGCTTCATTTTACCCGACCGAGCATACGAATACCCGACCGATCTCTTCAATTTCTCAACTCTACTCTCTCCTAACACTTTAAACCCCATAATCCCAAACCCAGTTATCCAAACCCTAACTATTCATCACCAAACAAATTCTCATCAAACTCAAATACTACTACTACTACTACTACTACTAATAATAATAATAATAATAATAATAATAATAAAAGCCCAATAATTATTTACACAATAAACCCATTAATTGAAAATTGGGTATCCAGGATTAAATCCGGAATTAAATGTGGTATGATCCAATTGGTGAAGTGGGTTTTGAATAATAAGTTGTGGATCTCGGAATTGGGTGTTAATATGGGGTGAGATTGCAACGGCTAGTGAAAGCAGCAGATTGGGAGTGTTTGGAGACAGGTTTAGGGAAAAGGGTTTAGACGGAACTGATGGTGGTGGCCGGAATTGGTCAACCGGAGATGTAAATGTCGCCGGAGTGTGGGCGTCGGTGGGAGAGAGAGAGAGAGAGAGAGAGTTATTGCCCATTCTTTTCTTTTCTTTCTTCAGCTTTATTCCGATTGGAATTTATGGATAAATTAATTGCTTTAATTGTTCAATATAATTGTTTATGACGTAATTGTGTAGTCATTTTTTATTTTACTAGTTTCCGTTTTGAACTGTTAACTTTTATAAACAAACCAACAAGAAGAAGCACCCCCCTCTCCACAAGCCGGAGAGGAGTCCTAAAAAACTAACAACCACTTAAACTTGAAAGAACACCATTTAGACTAATTTATCAATTTACAATTTGATCTATGTTTAAACCATAAAAAGCCTAGAGATGTAATTTCTCCAATTATGTCTTCAACCTTTCAAACAACCTCTCGTTCCTAGCTTTCCAAATACTCCAACAGGTGATGATAACAATATCGTAAAAAAACATTCTTTTCCAATCCCCCCAAACCCAAGTTATGGTGTGCCTCTAACAAATCTTTAATCGAGAAAGCAAACACCGGAGGAGTTTTACACCACAAACTCACGAACCCCCAAACCGCCGAAGCCACCTCACAACCAATGAAAACATGATCCGCAGTTTCAATTTCTGAGTCACAAAGGCCACATAACCGGAAAGGAACTTGAACATTTCTTCTTCTTAAAGCCTCCTGGATAGGAATTTTATCCATCTCCGCCCTCCACACATGAATTTGACACTTTATAGGCACCCATTTGTTCCACTCCATTACAAAACTATTAGAATAATCCCTACTTAAAACTAGAAAATCCTTAACCGACTTAACCGAGAATGCCCTTGTCGAATCTCCCAACCACAACCAAGAATCCCCTCCCCCTTTCCAAGAAGCCGAGAGCAAGGTCTTGAAACAATTTTCCCATTCTAACCTTTCTACATTTGAGGTCGGGTTCCGAGTCCAATCCCAATTCCAAACTATAAGATTGCTTTCCCATCTAAAACGGTCTCTCACTTTACACTGCTTTTGTTTTTCCAACTTATAGATGTTAGGAAAAAGAGACATTAGACTCGAATTCCCGGTCCAAATATCTGACCAGAAACTAATTTCCCTACCATCTCCCAACTCACCTTTAATCAGGTTATGAATTTTCTTTCCAGCCAAGGACAATTTATTGATAGCGTTTGCTATATTTTTCCACACACCCGAAACATTTTTGTTAGCTGGAACCGTCTCCGACCCCGCTCGTTGCCAATGAATAGCAACTATAATTCTTTTCCAAAGTCCGTCCTTTTCCGTCTTGAATCTCCAAACCCATTTGGCTAAAAGAGAATTATTCACATCTCTTAACTTGGAAAGCCCAAGTCCACCTCTAGTTTCCGTGTTATAGAGGTTTATTTTTATTTTTGAATTTAGGGTTTATTTATTATATTGAAGCGAAAAGATTTTAATTTAGGGTTTATTTAGGTTTTTGTTTTTAATCGTTTTACTATTTTATAATTTATAATAATTTATTTTATTTTTAACGTAGTTTTGTTTTTATTTAGTGAGTATATATTAGTTTGTTATGTTCGTTATCTTTTTTAACGTTTGAGCCCTTTCAATTGAGACGTGTAGGTTTTTTAGATTTTAATTGAACGAACATAAACGAGCACGAATATGTTGATTTTTTATAAATGAGCAAACGTGAACATAAATATTTGTCTTATGAAAAAGGGGGTTGATGTAGGTGACGATACTGGCTGATGTATGAGAGGTGTCACACCCCAACCTAAGGTGGAAATGCTGGGGCGTGATCCGATTGCTCACAGCTCGAAGATACTATCGTATATAAAATGTGACAATATCTAATTAATTATTTAATTCAAATAATACACAATATTCAAATACAACAATACAATTCAAATAAATAAATACAATCAATTAAATTTAAGTTTGTCTTCAATATAACCTATGGTCTTGACTAAATATCCATACTTCAGTCTAAGCAACCTGCATATGCATAGAAAATGGAGCTTGTCAACAACACATGCTGAGTGAGATGATCACCAATTTTGACACATTAAATAATAATATGTATATATAGATAGTTGATAAATGATAAATGCGCAAACCAACCACGTGATAATAATCAATCGAATCATAACAAACATGCATATAACCAAATCGTGTGTGCCAAAGAAATCGTTGCCAAGTGAATCGAGCATTGATTTCAATGACTAAGATTGTTGTTTTACCTTTCCCAAGCGAATCGGGCTCCAGTTACTAAGACGGTCGTATGATCATACTAATGAGAATCTCCAAATGTTGTCAAGTAAACAATTAAACATGTAGCAAATAGCAAATAGCATTCAATTGATATTCACACAATGATTATGTTTGCAATTTTGTGTGTGTATATATATATATAATAGAAAATATGAGTAAGTACGCATATGTTCCCAAAACATTTGAAAACAGTAGATAAAAAGGGGGAATGATCAAACTCACCTGATTGATTAAGCCAAACGGGAATGAATACGACAAAACCCAATGTTCAATCGATTAATCCATTCATAATTCATTCAATTAATGTTAGGGTTAAGATTATACGATGATAGGCGAACCCAATGCATCTTCTAATTACCTGATTTGATGTTATAACGCAGCTTAAATTGAATCACGACAGGCCGGCGACGAGGATAAAAGAACGAGCAAAATTAGACTTTGATAATACGATTAACCATAGGGCTCCTGATGTCGTTGGTCTTAGGGAGTTACAGACACGTTTAATTGAATTTTGATAAACCCTACGTTATATAATTAGTTTTAGGTTAAGTCGGTTCATAGTATTTTGATTATACACAATTATTGATCTTGTTTCCTAATTATTGATGTTGCTTAAGCCGAAAATAATGATAATAATCGTAAACACGATTTAATTCTGAGTTTAGAACGAAGATTGTGGCTCAAGAAAGTTAAACGTGTCACGGATTTGGGTTACGGATATGGGTTAACGGGTTGGGTAATGGGTTATGAAGATGTTATGCAGAAATTGCACTTTGGTCTCTATAGATTGAAGGTGGAAACATTAGAGGGTTAAAGTTTTAGTTTCGGGTTAAAAACGTATATCTTTCAAAGTTAAGTCTATGTTAAATCAATATAATAAATAAATATAAATTGTATAATATTTTATCGATAAACGTGATACTTTTCAAGGTTAAAAACTACCCGAATCATAAAACGAGTCGGGTTGTATGTGGAAAACCCGAGTTGTTACAGTCTCCCCTACTTTAGGGAATTTCTTCCCGAAATTAAGGAAAACCACAACATCATCGTTTTGAAAACAATTATACTTTTAACGAAAATAATCATAATCATAGGACTTATAATAACCGAAGCAACGCTTCAAATGACAATCCGATAAGAGCACTTATATATAGGATGTACCAGCGGCGTATCCACCACGTCCTTATCATTTCACCATTCGTACCGTTACTCAAGTTACCTTAGGTTATAGATCATGACACATAATTGCACGTATTATGATTTCCATGCGAGGACTAGAATAATTATGTATGCATCCATAATTACTCTTATCTTCGGATGGTCCGCATAATCCGTTCCATCATGTGGGTTGTAAAACATTTAAAATAAAATTTGGAAAAGAAAACAATTGTGTTGATAATTCTAAATATAATTTCAAATTAATAAATATTCGAGTTGAATTAATAGAACCGTGAGATTTCGAAAACCTCTTTTGCTTTTAAAAGTAAAATTTTGAAAGTTGAAAAAAATAGATTTGGTGAAACAGATGTTATTGTGATAATCGAGATTAAGGAAACGAGATGGAGATACAAGATCCTAATAGATTAACTTCGATAAAGGAATTTTATTTAGAGGATGAATTACGCAAAGGTTTAATTTATAACAAATAGTTAATGGCATACGAAGTCCTTAAATATCGTATTCTTTAGGAATGAAGTTCTTAAGATCAAGAATATAAGTTTAAACATCGTTAACGAAAATTTTGGTGAGTCGAGTTTAGTTAGTTGAGAACTTATGAGATTTAAAGAGAAGTTAGTTATAAAGTTATAGCTTTTCAAGTTTGTGATTTTGAGAGTTAGATTATTTCGATTAAAATATTATAAAATATTATAATAGTTAGTAATTTAAATATTAATGATAATGCGAAAATATACTTATTTGAATTAAGTTGTTTAATAGATTAAACTGGGAAGCGGATATTCTCGAATCACCGAGTTAGTCCTATTCCAATTAAATCTTTAAAATTAGATAAAATATAAAGTAGGTAATTAAATTAGATTAAATTGGGAATTCGTGGATTTTTCTTTTTGCATAAAATTGTTATAAATATAAGGAAGTATGTATATTGAATTATAGATAATGGAATTTTTTTTTAAATTAATTGGGATAGCAAAAAAAATAAGATGTGAAACATTTAATAGAAATGAGATAAATGTAAGGCTAGAAATGCATGTACCACCATGACTATTCTAACAAGTACGAATTTATCATTTAAAACGTTCAAAATTTTCAAAAAATTAAAGTAGGGAGTTGAAATATTTACAATGAATGTTCAATCAAAAGGTTAATTTAATAATAAAAGTTAAATTAATTAATGGAAACTTTTTAATTTAAAAAAATGGAAATTAAATTTAGAGAATACATAATTTAGTTTAAAATTTACAATAATTGAATTTTAAAGATTTATAGAGTGGAAAATAAATTGTGAAATCCATCATGATATTGAGGAAAACAAGAGACGATAAAATATTTATAGTTTAAAGTTGAAGATAAAGATTTAATTGTACTTAAGAATTTATAGTTCGAGGATATGGATATAAGTAAGAAAGTATAATTTAAATAATATTATAACGGATATGAGTTATTATAAGATTTCTTGTTCGGTGTATTTTAGTTTTGTCGAGATTGACGGTCGTTTGGTTAACGGAATATAGCAGCAAACTCCTTGGAGATTTTGGTAGTCGAACGGTGATCGTGAGAAGCAGATGAACGACGTTGATTACGATGATTTCCTAGAGAAAACCTTCTATGAGGACCAAGGATGAAATTTTAATGAAATGATGGGTAAGTTGTGTGAATAAGTTGATATGAAATAATGGGGATGCGTATGTGTATGTATATGAATTAGTACTAGTGAAGACTCGAGGACGAGTCAAGAATTAAAATAATATGTATGAGTTTGGAGCATTTAAGTAAATAACGTTTTATAAAATTTTCCAAAAATAAAATAACCAAGCATATCAAACGAGTTGACCTTCCATGAGCTTTCCATGGCAATTTGAATGGCCTCAACTAAATAACCAACATAAAGTTTGTGAATTGGCCTCCCATGAGCGTCCCATGGCATTTTGATGGCCCAATTCAAATAACGTGTAATAAACAATTGAGTTGTTCAGCCCATGAGCGTGTACATGGCATTTAACTGACCCAACTAATTAACAAATTATCGAATCAATGTATAAGTAGTTGGTGTATCTCGGGAATCACCCCGGACGATACGTTCCAACCTAAAAAAAATCAAATCGAAAACGATTTAAGAAATGAATAGTTGGAGTGCCCATGGAATTCCATGGATTTTTCACCCAACTAAGCATTTAAAATAATTTGAAAACACAATTTGGAAGTATAACCGTTTAGCCGGTTATGTTTACCACGTAACCGTTTAGCCGATTATGGGTACCACTTGAAGTTATGTGGTTGTACGAGATTTGTCATACTCCCACGCTTCAAGGTGAAAAAGCAAAACACGGGAATTCGTAGGGAATTTCCCACAATAAAATATAATTTACCAAAAATTAAGAGGATTAAAAATATTTTGAAAGTTGAGGCATAACCTCGAAATTTGTGTGTGTGTGCAACAAATAAACAAGATATATACAGTTTAAATAATTAATCTAAGCAAGTTGTAAACAATTTAAATAGCACATAAGGCAGTTCAGATAAGCACGTATAGGGTTCCTAACATATGTCTATGTAACATCCTAGGAAATCCCATATTTAATTTGGACTAAAAATGTCAACTTTGAAAGTTGAAGGATTAAAATAAAATAAAATATTCATAAGACAAGTGATGGGAAAAATGAGATAAGAAAAATAAGGATATCTCATGTTAAAGGAAATGAGGAAATTCTATCCCACATGGAAAAATGAAAGAAAATGGAAGCACTCCACATGGGTATAAATAAGGAAGATAACTTTCATCCCACATGGAAACAAGAAAAGAAATGAAAGGTCTTTATAAGGAAGCAAGTTTCCATAGAAATGTTTTAATGTGGCTAACCACTCTCCATAGTCCTAGCGGAGGGTGCGAAGCACCTGACGCGCACGGACTCGGACTCGGCCTCGGGCTCGGGCGATGGGCAATGGGCGTAATGTGAAGTTTTGATGGCGCACTTTGCACTTCGCATCGCCGCATAAGGGCCGCTTTTGTATTTTTGGAAAATGGAAGTATGATCAAGAAGTGACAAGTTATCAAAGACGAGGGACCAAAAGTTAAAAATCTGATTTTAGGACCCATCGCGCTACGCGATGAGTCCAGAAAGAACACCATCGCGCTACGCGATGGGGTTGCATGAGTCACCAGACACGTGTCGCAACGGGGGACACGTGGCAGACACTAGGGCTGAGTCAGCATGCCACGCGTCAAAACCTGACATCGCGCTACGCGATGCCCCAGTAGAAAGGACCATCGCGCTACGCGATGGTTCCCAAAATCGGCTATAAAAGGGGAGGCTCACGGCATTTCCATTCTCACACCAAAACACCACCACTTACACACACTTAGCATCGAGAAGCGTGCCGACCTCGTAGTGTGTTCCAAGCCCCGAAGTTCTGATGATTTGGCCTTGATACGCGATAGAAAGTAGAATTGCTGCCCGTACAAGCTTAGGCATATAAACTCCAAATACCCGCATAAGGTAGAGGTTCTGCCTAAATATTATTTTATTATTATATTATATGGCTTAAACCATAGTCAGGGGTATAGCCCAAAACCTTGATCATGATTATGTTTATAATAGCTTTATACATGCAAAGGTTATAGTTAAAATAATGTATCTTCATGCTTAAGAAACATAAGCTTTTACATACAAGCAGATATAGTAGTTTCTTCACAACTAAGAAATGTAAGATTTTACATACCAGGGTTATAGTCAATTCAATGTTTCTTCTTAACGAAGAAACCTATCAATAGATGTTTCTTCATAAAAAAGAAACTCAACACATGATTTGTAAACAAATGAAAAGACTACGAGTCTAAACATTTTATTTAAACAAATGATCAGTCAAGTTTTAAAGCTATCAAAACCAGACTAAAGGTCTGCAGCTGGATCAATAGACGATCCGGGTATTTATATAAACCTATTTTATTATAGATCAGTCATCATTCATTCACAAGGGTTTTCAAACGAGATCACCACATCAATCAGAAAAGACAATCACAATCAAAATCACAGGTGAATACGTTCAACCTTTTTATAACGTGAATACGTTAAACCCTTTTCACTCAGTAAAGATAAACGGGTTGTTTATCTTAAACAGTCAGTCAAACATGAGATTACGTGATCTCTAATTTTTTTAAGGGATTACGTGATCCCTAAGGACTCGTTTATCCTACGAGACGTTCTAACATGGTTCAAGTTACCTAAATCCTCGACCTCATCATACTCATTCATAACAGCCCCCGGGGCCTTACATCCATCAACACGACCCTTAGATACTCCCGGGAGTAACGAATTACCAAATTACCGATGTGTTGTAAAACACTCGTATTTTCCGCACGTTTTATCTACGTATTATATTATATTTTATATGTTTTAACTCGTTTTAGATAGGTTTTACATAATTTTATTCATATTGTATTTGGGTGAAAGGAAGAGACAAACCAAGCTTTTGGAGTAGTTTATGAGCCTTTTACGCATACGTTTTCAAGTAAAAACTCAAGGCCCGGTCCGTTACATCATGGAAAAGCCCAAGCCTCATATTATAACATAACATAGAAAAGAAAAAAAAACCCTAAGTGAGCAGCCTAACCTGCGATCGGACCAGGGCAGAAGAAAAGAAAAAGAAAAAAAGTTTTTGCAAGCTAGGTCTTGGTGTCTTGGCGGCTAGGGAAGGAAGAAAAAACAAGAACAAGCCTCGGTGATCGTTTACCATCATTTTACAGCAGCAAACAGCAGCCCGGAACACCCAATATCCTTTCTTTCATAACATTGTTCAACAACTTTAATTCTCTTGTTTAATTGTTAACTAGTTTTGCACTTGATTGAGAGATTGAATTGTTTATGATTAGTATTGATCATTGGATGATTATTATGATGATTGGTATGAGTTTAATGATGATTTTGTTAAGTGTTTGCTGCTGTCCAAAAATTATGAGAGGCTAAACTTGTTAGTTCTACCTAGGAATGATGATTATTGTTAGTGTTGATAGGTTTTATGGATTGTTTGATTAATAGACCTTAATTGCTATTGTAAAGTTTGATTTAGAAATGAAATAGGTTGTGTTTAGTGGCTGGAAATTATATCAATTTATTGCATAAACCCCGTGTGTTGGTTTATTAGTTTTGTATTGATTGATCGGTGCATTGTTTGATTCTAGACTTTGTGTTTAGGGTTTGTTTGCGGTAGGTACCACCGTAGGGTTTTGTTGCGTGATTATTCGGATTAAGTACAGCGGTTAAACACCTTCTTTGAGACCGAGAGGTGATAGGAAGTTAGGGTCATCTCATTGCCTTTACATGCTAGAATAAGGATTGCGCGAGAGCGAGTTCGTTTCTTGTCAGGTTTAGGTGTTTTGAGTGACTAGTTGATCTATTTTAGTTTAAGTTGAATTGTTCCTCTATCCTTGGTTGTGTAGTATTCATTTCCATTAGGGTCGAGTGTTGGTGAGACCAAGAGGTGATCTAGCATTAGAACACGTTAGCAATTGTTTCCCGGTTTGGTCGTTTTAGGTGATTTTGAGTAGTTTAGGCTTGTTGAGTGAGACCGAGAGGTGATCCAGTGAGCCAGAGCGATCCTTAGTCGTGTCATCTTTAGGGACCGGTGTCTTGAAGTCATTCAATCCATTAGCTTGTTAGGCCTACAATTTGATTCAGACCTAGGTAGACGTTTTTTCCATCCTAAGTTAACACAGTTAGTTTTCCGTTAAGTTTTCTATTTTTAGTAAGTTTTGTTAGTTAGTTCAGTTAAGTTAAAAGAAATCAAAAATCAATTAAATATTATTCTAAGGTAGGTCTTGTCTAGGGTTAGTAATCGTTAGCGTCTTACGTGTCCACGTGTTCGATACTCGGACTTCCTAGGTCTATATTACTTGCGATCGGTACACTTGCTGGTTGTGTGTGGTTTTAGGATTTTCGTTTTAATATTAAAGCTTAGTTGTGAGGGTCATTGTTATAGGGTTATTAGACACACATCAAGTTTTTGGCGCCGTTGCCAGGGACACGGTTTTAGGCGTTTTGAGAGCAATCCTAGTTAGGACTTACCTTTTGTGCTACTTGTAATTATTTTTGTTTTATGTGACTTATTTGTTAGAATAGTTTAGATAATCTTATTTCTCATTATAGTTTTTATGTGACAGACTCGATCTCGTGGACCACCCGACACTGAAGCATTCCCCGAGCCAGAGAGAGAGTTTCGTGAGAGACATCGTCCCGTTTCACCCTCGTCCACTTCTTCATCCGTTGACCCCGACGATAGGGATAAGATTATGGGCGACATTCCACCGAGGAGGACAGTTGCGGACCGGGCCCGACCGGCCAATGCTGGCGTGAGATCCAGCATCGCACCACCCGCCATCGGAGTTGCTACGAACTGGCAGATCCCGTCGAACATTCTAAATACCGTTGCTCATTCTGCTCAGTTTCACGGGTTGCTTCATGAGAACCCGCACTCTCATCTTACTCTCATCGTTCGTATCTGCGACACTTTCCATCTTGCGGGCGTTTCAGAAGACGTTGTTAAGCTCCGCGTCTTTCCGTTTTCACTTGCTGATCAAGCGAGTCTGTGGCTCGAGTCCCTCCCACAGGGCTCTATAGCTACTTGGGCTGCCATGCAGACCCAATTTCTTGAAAAATACGATCCTCCGGCTAAGGCTGCTCGTTTGCGTAACCAGATACATTCTTTTCAGATGGAGGACATCGAGAGTTTTTACGAGACCTGGGAGCGATTCAAGAATCTATTAGCGTTGTGCCCGAACCACGGCTTGCAAAATTGGGCGGCCGTTAAGAAATTTTATAATGGAGTGGTGTATGCGACGCAGAGTATGTTCGACACGGCGGCGGGAGGAAATCTGTTGACGACTAAGGACCCTGATGAGTGTATCGCTTTATTCAATGGGCTAGCTATGAGTGGATACCAGAGACCACCCGCCAGAGGAGTTAAGACCGTCGATTCCATCTCACGAGGCATGCATTCGGTGGACACGACCACCGCATTGACGGCACAGGTCGAGGCGTTGGCGAAGATGGTGAAGGATATGTAGACGAAGAGCAAGTTGTGTGAGATCTGCAGAGGGGGTTCGCAGGAGGAGGCTGTAGACTTCATAGGAAATCCAAACCAAAATCCAAATTCTTTCAATTCTTATAATTCGGGATGGAGAGGCAATCAGAACTCCAACTGGAGGAGCGGCAACCAGCCCGGTTTTCAGCAACGCAAGAGTTTATTTCAGGATGCCGGTGAGGGAGCGAGCAGTGGGGAGAAAAAGCCCACTTTGGAGGAGATGATGGTGCAACAGACACAGATGATGGCGCAACAAACACAGATGTTGTCGCAGCTTATGACGCGTGAGGATTCCCGACACAAGGAGACGCAGGAGAAGCTTCGAGAGCACGAGCAGTTCATGAGGAGTCAAGGAGCGTCGATTCAGAGTCTCAAGCGGCAGATGGGGGAGATAGCCAGCCGATTGAACGAGAGGCCGCAGGGTTCACTACCGAGTAACACCGAGCAGAACCTGAAGGGATTCTCTAAAGCTGTGACAACGAGGAGTGGTGCAGGGGCATGAGAGGAGCCCGGGATTCAGCAGAGAGGAGTCGTCGAGGAGCCTGCAGTAGTTGTAGAGGAGCAGGTTGATGAGGAGATTCATATGGAGTCTCCACCGGCCCAGGTGCATAAGAGGAGTAGCCCAGGGAGTTCAGCATAGGCCGAGAGACAGCAGCTACCGACCGAGCCACCCAGAGTCTACAAGCCTAGAGTACCATACCCCGGGAGACTCCGTAGAGATAGAGATGAGGAGCAGAATTTCAAATTTCTTGATCTTTTGAAGCAACTTCACCTTAACATTCCATTCCTTGAGGCACTGACTCAGATGCCTAAACACGCGAAGTTCCTCAAGAATATCCTTTCGAATAAGGGGAAGCTTGCCGAGGTCGCTTCCATCCCATTGAGTGCTAGTTGTTTTGTTGTCTTACAGAGAAAATTACCAGAAAAGATGGCCGATCCAGGGAGTTTCACGATTCCCTGCATCTTGAGTGATGATACGGTTATTCATGCGCTGGCCGATCTCGGTGCCAGTATTAATCTCATGCCGTATTCCGTGTATCGTAAGGGTGGGTCTAGGCGAACCGAGGCCCACCAGGATGAGTATCCAGCTTGTTGATCGTTCTGTGAAATACCCTCGAGGGGTGGTCGAGAACATGTTGGTTCATGTCGACAAGTTCATCTTCCTGGTGGACTTTGTCATTCTGGACATGAACGACAATGATAGCGTACAACTGATTTTAGGCCGACCATTCCTTGCCACTGCACATGCGTTGATCGACGTCTGCGAGGGTAAGTTGATTTTGAGAGTTGGGGATGAGAACGTCACCTTTGACGTTCGACAGTCACTGAAACACCCCAACTCTGCTGATGACTCCCTGTACTTTATTGATACCATCATGGAGCATGTTGGGGAGTTTTTCAGCGAGATCTATGGAGGATCCGCCTCCGACACTCAGATTCTCGATAGGGACATTCCGGAGATTGAGATGGTTGCCATGACCGATCAGTTAACGGAAGATGACGTCGAGTCACATCACCTTGAGTCTGAAGTGTCTGCTGGGATCGTACGTGACGATCCGATGGACCGACCTTCTATCGAGAGCCCCCTCCTTCCTTAGAGCTTAAGGATTTACCTGCCCATCTGGAGTACGCGTTTTTGGACGAGGAGAGGAAGTTGCCGGTTATTGTCGCATCTGCTTTGACGGAGGTCGAGCGAGAGAGACTGTTGAGGGTGCTTCGAGAGCACAAGGAGGCCATTGCATGGAAGATTATCGACATCAAGGGTATCAACCCTTCGTTTTGCACGCATAAAATCCTCATGGAGGATAATTATAGAAATGTCGTTCAGCCGCAGCGGCGGCTTAATCCGAAGATGCAGAAGGTCGTGAAGAAGGAGATCATCAAACTCCTTGATGCGGGGATCATTTTCCCCATTTCTGACAGTTCGTGGGTTAGTCCAGTCCAAGTGGTTCCCAAAAAGGGTGGCATGACTGTCGTCACCAATGAGAGGAACGAGCTCATTCCCACGAGGACTGTGACCAGTTGGAGAGTCTGCATCGATTACCGCAGACTGAATGATGTCACGAGGAAAGACCACTTTCCTCTACCTTCATTGATCAGATGTTGGAGCGTTTGGCAGGTCAGCAGTACTACTGCTTCTTAAATGGTTTCTCCAGGTACTTTCAGATTCCTATTCCTCCCGATGACCAGGAGAAAACCACGTTTACCTGCCCATACGGTACGTTTGCCTATCGACTTATGCCGTTCGGACTGTGTAACGCTCCAGCCACATTTCAGAGGTGCATGGTGGCTATATTTCATGACATGATCGAGGACTCCATGGAGGTGTTCATGGATGATTTTTCTGTGTTTGGGAGCTCTTTCGATAAGTGTCTCTCCAACCTTGAGAGGATGTTAGCCCGATGCGTTGACACCAACCTAGTTCTTAACTGGGAGAAGTGTCACTTCATGGTACGCGAGGGCATCGTTTTGGGGCGTCGTATTTCGAGTGTGGGGATAGAGGTCGACCGAGTGAAGGTCGATACCATCTCTAATCTTCCCCCGCCCACTTCCGTGAGATCCATCCGGAGTTTTCTGGGTCATGCTGGGTTCTATCGCCGGTTCATTAAAGATTTTTCTAAGATTGCGAGACCCATGACCAAACTCTTGGAGAAGGATGCTCCATTTGTGTTTCCTGAGCAGTGTATCGAGGCGTTTGATCTTTTAAAAGACAAACTCGTTAACGCCCCGATCATGATTGCTCCCGACTGGTCGCTTCCTTTTGAGTTGATGTGTGATGCGAGCGACTTCGCAGTCGGAGCAGTTCTTGGACAGCGGAAGGATAAACACTTCCATCCGATCTACTATGCTAGCCGGACCCTGAATGGTGGACAGGAGAGTTACACCACCACCGAGAAAGAGCTTTTAGCTGTGGTGTTCGCATTCGATAAATTCAGGTCCTATCTTGTTCTGTCCAAGACGATTATGTACATGGATCATTCTGCCATTCGTTATCTCTTTAGAAAACAGGATGCTAAGCCACGTCTTATACGATGGATCCTGTTGCTTCAAGAGTTTGACATAGAAATCCGTGATAAAAAGGGGGCCGGGAATGTGGCGGCCGATCATCTTTCGCGTCTTAAGGGAGCTGGGTTAGGAGAGCCGGGGGTCAGGATTAATGAGCAATTCCCGACAGAGAGTCTTGTGTTTGTTTCGGCTCAGGATGAGGGTTTTCCATGGTTCACTGACTTCGCGAACTATCTTGCGGATGGGTTCTACTCAAAGATGTCTTACCAGCAAAAGAAGAAATTCTTTGCTGATGTTAAGTTTTACCTGTGGGACGACCCGTATCTCTTTCGTATTGGTGCTGACCAGTTAATCAGAAGGTGTGTTGATGTTAAGGAGGGATGGCAGATTCTGAGCCATTGCCATGTTGGACCGACAGGAGTTCACCACGGTGCGAGTTTGACGGGGAAGAAGGTGTTTGATTGTGGTTTTTATTGACCTTCGATTTTTAAGGATGCGCACGCGTTTGTGAAGAGTTGTGATCATTGCCAGCGTGTAGGCAACATCTCGTCGCGAAATGAAATGCCCCAGAATACTATTCAGGTTTGTGAGGTTTTTGATGTGTGGGGCATTGATTTCATGGGACCGTTTCCATCTTCGCGTGGGAACAAGTATATTCTCGTGGCGGTTGATTATGTCTCGAAGTGGGGTGAGGCCAAGGCCTTACCCACTAATGATGCCCGAGTTGTACTCCGTTTTCTCAAGAGCCTTTTTGCTCGTTTTGGTGTCCCGAAGGCGTTGATCAGTGATAGAGGGACTCACTTCTGCAATGCGCAGATGGAGAAGGCGATGCGACGTTATGGGGCACCCATCGGATTGCAACCGCCTAACACCCACAGACTAGTGGGTAGGTAGAAGTGAGTAACCGGGGGATCAAACGTATTCTTGAGAAAACGGTTGGTTCGAATCTTCGGGATTGGTCCGACAAGTTAGATGATGCGTTGTGGGCCTTCCGCACAGCCTACAAAACTCCGACCGGTTCCACACCATGCTTCTTGGGCCCTACAGAGGGTCAACTTTGATATGTCTGCCGTAGAGAGCACTCGTTTCCACTAGTTGCACGAGTTAGAGGAGCTAAGAGATCACGCCTACGCCCAATCGTTCAGGTATAAGGAGCGGACGAAGGAACTGCACGATAGGAAGTTAAAGGGTAACAAGCAGTTCAAGTGTGGGGATTTGGTTTTATTGTATAACTCCCGGTTGAGGTTATTCTCGGGAAAGTTGAGATCCCGATGGTCGGGACCGTTCACGGTCACTGAGGTCTTCCCGTACGGCACTGTTGAAATAGAGGATAAAGGTGGGAAGTTTAAGGTGAACGGTCATAGACTGAAGCACTACATTGGCGAGCCGGTAACTGACCAGACGGTCGAGGTATTCTACCTTGACGCGCTCTCTGAGACTTAGACGCGATGGATGCACACTCGGGAGACTGCCCAAGTTGTAGAGTTTGTATTTATGTATTTGTGTGATGCTATCTGTTTTCTTTGTTTTTTTCTATTTCAGGTTATTCCAAGATGAAACCACTCGTACCCAATCTCCATTCGAGTCGGTCAATTTAAGGAGTATCCTATATAAAAAAAAAGAGTATAAAAACCAAAAACACAAAAATATGTTTATTTCTTTATGTTTTTGTTTTCCGTATTGTACGCCGCTACATGCGAGCAAGTTTGAATTTTGCAGGTTATATTATGCGCATAGTAGCTATGGTGGCGTTTTGGAACAGGTTCTCCCGAGGTTGCGGCTGCGAATGAAATGCTATACGGTCGTTTGGATACTACTCAGCTGTTGAAGATTCTGCACACAAACCAGGGGAGTAACCCGTTCTTTGTTTTTAATCTTGTATATTATCTTTTTAATTTCTGTTTTATTTTAATTTTATTTTATTTTATTTCTTTTCCTTGTACTCATCGAGGACGATTTCGTTCTAAGTGTGCGGATGGGGTTTATTTTACTTAGTTGTAGAAAATTTTTGAAGAAAAAAAATTAAAAATTTGAAAAATTTTGAAAAAATAGTCCATTGAAATTTGTTTTCTCTACGTTAAACAGGAGATGATATTATTACCGAGTAGTGGTTATTTTATAAATTCTTGGTGGTTTCAAAAATATATATATAATAAATAAGGACAGTGCCCATTAGACCCGCACGTAATGTATGGTAACCGAATGGTTTAAACTAAGTAATCGTGTGTCGGTAGGCTCAGCCTTTGAGAATGAAAGGGCGGTTTGGTTGTTGACCTAACTGAACCTCTTAAATGGCCTGACTTTAGTGGGAAACATCTTAGGGGTTTTGTTTGTTTAACTAAGCTCGTGACAGGACTGGAATGAAAAGCCGGGTCATACTCAAGCCTCGAGTCACATGATCGTATGTTTATATTAGCTGTTTTATCTTTTGTATTTGTTTCTATTCAGGCAAAGCCATGTGCTTTGATATTTCAAAAAAAAAAATTGCAAAAAGCCAAGAGGCAGAAAAAGAAATAAAAGAAAGAATGCATTTGTAATTGCGTGCACTTGAAAGAAAGCTAGAGTTTATAGTTTGTATATGAGTCGAAATGTTTAATCATGTGGCAAAAGGTTTATGTCAAGTTGGGGTGGCTCGGCCCGGTAAAACCATAATGGAATTGGTGAAGTGGCAGCAGGGCTTTTAGGTGTGGGTTCCACTTAGTCATACAAATTAATAGAATTGTTACGCCTTATTTGCCTCGGTAAGTATTAGGGGCATGGGTTTAAAGTGGACAGCAATACCGGCAATCGACCTGATCTGGCTTATTAGGTGAAAGTTAGAAGAAATATTTGGGTAACAGGTCATTTGTTCTAATACTTTAAAAAGAAAAAAAAATTATATTAATAATAATAATAAATAAATAAAGCCAAGAATTGTCGGTTGAACTCGGATATGATCCTGTGTAGAACTCTTTTTCAGGGACGAAAAAGTCTTAAGTGTGGGGATATTTGATGTGTTGTAAAACACTCGTATTTTCCGCACATCTTATCTACGTATTATATTATATTTTATATGTTTTAACTCGTTTTAGATAGGTTTTACATAATTTTATTCATATTGTTAGTTTTGGGTGAAAGGAAGAGAGAAACCGAGCTTTTGGAGTAGTGTACGAGCCTTTTACGCATACGTTTTCAAGTAAAAACTCAAGGCCCGGTCCGTTACATCATGGAAAAGCCCAAGCCTCATATTATAACATAACATAAAAAAGAAAAAAAAACCCTAAGTGAGCAGCCTAACCTGCGATCGGACCAGGGCAGAAGAAAAGAAAAAGAAAAAAAGTTTTTTGCAAGCTAGGTCTTGGTGTCTTGGCGGCTAGGGAAGGAAGAACAAACAAGAACAAGCCTCGGTGATCGTTTACCATCATTTTACAGCAGCAAACAGCAGCCCGGAACACCCAATATCCTTTCTTTCATAACATTGTTCAACAACTTTAATTCTCTTGTTTAATTGTTAACTAGTTTTGAACTTGATTGAGAGATTGAATTGTTTATGATTAGTATTGATCATTGGATGATTATTATGATGATTGGTATGAGTTTAATGATGATTTTGTTAAGTGTTTGCTGCTGTCCAAAAATTATGAGAGGCTAAACTTGTTAGTTCTACCTAGGAATGATGATTATTGTTAGTGTTTGATAGGTTTTATGGATTGTTTGATTAATAGACCTTAATTGCTATTGTAAAGTTTGATTTAGACATGAAGTAGGTTGTGTTTAGTGGCTGGAAATTATATCAATTTATTGCATAAACCTCGTGTGTTGGTTGATTAGTTTTGTATTGATTGATTGGTGCATTGTTTGATTCTAGACTTTGTGTTTAGGGTTTGTTTGCGGTAGGTACCACCGTAGGGTTTTGTTGCGTGATTATTCGGATTAAGTACAGCGGTTAAACACCTTCTTTGAGACCGATAGGTGATAGGAAGTTAGGGTCATCTCATTGCCTTTACATGCTAGAATAAGGATTGCGCGAGAGCGAGTTCGTTTCTTGTCAGGTTTAGGTGTTTTTCAGTGACTAGTTGATCTATTTTAGTTTAAGTTGAATTGTTCTTCTATCCTTGGTTGTGTAGTATTCATTGCCATTAGGGTTGAGTGTTGGTGAGACCGAGAGGTGATCTAGCATTAGAACACGTTAGCAATTGTTTCCCGATTTGGTCGTTTTAGGTGATTTTGAGTAGTTTAGGCTTGTTGAGTGAGACAGAGAGGTGATCCAGTGAGCCCGAGCGATCCTTAGTTGTGTCATCTTTAGGGACCGGTGTCTTGAAGTCATTCACTCCATTAGCTTGTTAGGCCTACAATTTGATTCAGACGTAGGTAGACGTTTTCTCCATCCTAAGTTAACACAGTTAGTTTTCCGTTAAATTTTCTATTTTTAGTAAGTTTTGTTAGTTAGTCCAGTTAGTTCAGTTAAGTTAAAAGAAATCAAAAATCAATTAAATATTATTATAAGGTAGGTCTTGTCTAGGGTTAGTAATCGTTAGCGTCTTACGTGTCAACGTGTTCGATACTCAGACTTCCTAGGTTTATACTACTTGCGATCGGTACACTTGCCGGTTGTGTTTGGTTTTAGGATTTTCGTTTTAATATTAAAGCTTAGTTGAGGGTCATTATTATAGGGTTATTAGAAACACATCAATTACCCCCGGAAGCACTAAGTGATTCCAACACGCGCGTTTAAGTGTCGTTGTACCGACCCGTTTGAGTAACCGACAACTAATTCAGCCCCAATATTTATAAAAATCATTTTCCAACAGCCCGTACACTAACCAAGGCTATCCCAACTGAATTGGTTATCACTTATTTCATACCTCGCGTTAAACGCAACAATCTACCCTTCTAGCCAACCGAAAACAATCTTTCAAACTACAACTAGTTGACCAATCTAACGAACACCAATGAACTTGATTTTTAAGTATGATATACTAGACATACCTAGGAGGCTTTTGGTGCAAAAGCCTCAACCAAAACAGTCCCGAAACCTCTCAATTGGACAGCCACCCGGTTAACATAAAACAAGCCATTCATCGATCAATACTCGCGATATAAAGATCAAATAAGGTATAAAAGACTTGTGGGGAAATAGTATTAACCTTCAATTGAAGTTTTACGCTCAAACCTTGGCTACAAAAAGGAAAATTGGAGGGTTGGTTCTTGCCGATTGGAAAAGGGAATGGGGTGGGGGGTTAGGGTTTCTATGTTTTGTGTTATAATATAAATATTTCATCCTAGCCCCTCCAAGTTTGAATTTTATGGCAACTTGAAAGAAAAGATTAAATAACTTAACGTACCGGGAAGATGATAGGGTCAACGAAATATGCTGGATAACTCCCGAGAAGTATACATACTTTACATGCTTTAAATCTGTAAACCGAAAATTAACGGGCGTTGCACAGGCGGACATATTTCAAAAGCTAATTTGCTCCAAGTCAATGACAGATAAAATATTTTAATAAGAATAGACTTAGAAAGATAATTAAGAGAAATTCTCAAAGTCAGCTGATTCAAGAACAAATATAATCAGAAAATCACAAAGTGGTGATGAGATACATGAATTTGTCATTCACACGATTATCCTAACATCATTCTTCAATCAAATAGAAAGCATCGAGATTGTGCCTTATGATAGATAATTTCAAGAAAGAGATATTTGAGAAATGAAAAGGAAAAGTCAACAAGAGATCTTCTATAAATCCTCTCGAAATACGACATAATCATTAAACGTAGCATAAATAGATATTTCATACTTATATCGTATCTTGCAATTATTTGCGAACATTTATTATCAATAATATATTTCTTTCATACTAAATAAATTATGTTTACAGAAATGTCAAATCCAATCAATCAAGAGAACAATGAGGAAGCTTCAAATCAAAGAAGCAACAAAGTATCCGAGCATGCCCAGGAGATTCCTGAGCAATTTATGGTCAAAGTACAAGAAATGATTAATAATGCAATCACTCCTCTCGTCGATGCAATGAAAGGAGGATCACATAAAAGTAAATCTTTGCATTCAAACAAAACTGTTAGAACTTATCCATACCGAAATCCTGCTAACCATGAAGAAAGCGTTCATAGTTCTAGCACTGATAACAGTCTCAATCGTGATTTTAAGAAGAAGTTAGTAATTCAAGGTTGTAATTTCAAGCATTTCCAAGTCTATGGTCCAAAAGAATTCTATGGCGATCAAGGTGCCATATCAGCATTACGATGGCTTGAGGAACTCGAGTCTATCGTCATTATAAGTCAATGTACTGAGATTCAAAAGATTCAGTACGCGTCTCAATTATTCAAAGGTGAAGCTCTAGAATGGTGGAATGACCTAATCGTGACAAAGGGTAGAGAAATCTTGTACCAAATGGGATGGGAAGCATTCCAAGAACTTGTGATACGAAGGTTCTGTCCCATGCACGAAAGAGATCTTATTCAAACCAAGTTTTTGAATCACAAAGTGGAAGGCACAAATCTCAGAGAATACAATACTAAGTTTCATGAGTATTGTAGACTGGTACCACACATGGTAACACCCGAATACAACAAAGTGACCCGATATATTTGGGGATTGCCTCGGGAGATTAGAGATATGGTAATCCAATCTACCACAAACTGTTGACTCAGCCATGGAATTGGCTGGTTATCTCATGAATGGTCTAATCAGAAATCAAGAAGAAGACAGAAATGATAAGAAAAAGGGGAAAGAAACTGAGGAAAAAGGAACAAATAAAAACAAAGAAAAAGAAGAAGGGTCATTCAAATTTACAAGACCAATCTGCTTGAATTGTGGAAGAAGACACCATGGGAGATGTTTAAGATCTACTAACATTCCCTGTAAGGCCCCGAACCCCGTGAAACCCCACAATTGGTAATCATACAAAACACTTGAGAAATTAAATAAACTTGAAAACAATTCTTTGCCTTAAAATAGCATTATAGAGTATAATTTAGCTGAAAACGTAAATAGATGAATAAGTTCCCAAAATCAAAATTAATTATAACTTTTAAAAGTCTTTTGAAATAAAAGGTTTGTAAGTAATTCTTCATTCCAGTATGCACTTCACCGTCCAAGTAGCTCCGTGCACGTCCAAGCGATAAGGCATCCTCTTCCTAACCTGAAACTCACACTAACATGCACACAAAGTCAGCTTAAGCTGAGTGAGTTCAAGTTTTAAATAAGTAGCAACAGTTTTAATAATCATTCCAACGGTTTTAAAACGGTAAACGGAAGTACATCAGTTAGGTCACCACATTCAAATAAATAATCATCATTACGTATGAGCATCTCTATACGTGCATTCCTATATATATCACTATATATATATATATATATATAACATTAAATAATAACATTCAGGGCCGAGAAAACGTACAACCCAAACACGTAACATTCAGCGCATGCAAACACAAAGTAGGCATACGCAACATTCAGTAGTCAAGACGACTACAAACATTCAGGGTCGAGCAAACGTACAACCCAAAAACGTAACATTCGGCGCGTGCAAACACAAGGTAGGCATACGCAACATTCAGTAGTCGAGACGACTACAACATTCGCCAAATAATGGCCATTCTAAATATATATAAATATATATATACATACACATTCCATAACATTCCAAGGCTTACCGATACTAGCAAGCCTATGTAAAACCATTCAAAACATTTCATCAAGTAAGAAAAACACTTAGGTGTGCATGCTAGCCCAAAACTTAAAAAAAGTTAAACGGGGCATCGAGAACTCACCTGAAATCAATCGAACACTTTACAAAACACAAGCAAGGGCCTGTAAATTATACACAACACGTTACAAAACTAGACCGTAAGAACACTCTTGCCTAATGGGAGGTTCAAGCCCAACACTTTGGCCCAAGGCCCAACAACTTGGCCCAAGGCCCAACACTTGGCCCATGGCCCAACAACTTGGCCCAAAGCTCAAGGAAAATCAATTCGGGTCGAATGCGCGTGCAATAAACCTTAAAACCATTTGTTAAACGAATCAGCCCCGAATGGACCAAATTCCATTTTAAATCTTTTCATTCGTCAAGATTATGTCACCCGAGTTGATAGGGTTGACGGTTACTTTTTACAACTCTTTACTGTTTAAACGAAAATTCGCGCACCGCCGACTCAATTGATGAAGCACTAACCACAACAGCCCCGAGCATCAAAAAAACAATTTTCCCACAGCCCTTAGACTCCCCTAGGGCCATGCAAACTGATTCGGTTGGTCATCCAACCGATTAACGCATCAAACTCAACAATTCTAGACAACCGAACATAACAATCAAACTACAACTAGTTGATCAACTTAACGAACACCTAAGAACATGATCTTTGAGTATGATATACGGGACATATCTAGGAAGATTTTGGTGCAAAAACTCACTTCAAACAGCCCCGAAAAGAACACAATTGAACATCCACCGGTTAAAACTAAAACGAACTTATCGATCAATAACGAGTAAAACGTGAAGATTTTTGCATGCGAAGATGCATTTAATTACATAGGATAACCTTTGAAATAAATTGTTAAATTTTTACCAGACTTTAATAAATGTCTTAAGTTTATAAAAATATTTTTATTATATTTTTCTATTGGACACAAAAATTATAAAAATTCCTCCAACACAGCAAGGTACGTGCAGCTATTTCAGTGCGCAACAAAATGGTTTTATTTTTATGAAATTCATTACCAGACCAAATTAAACGATTCTAATTGGGTTTGGTTCCTAACTCAAAGTACTAACTTCCAGAAGTGGAACCAACCAATTTGGACCTGTCGAAAAAAGGTTATGACGTCGGGAAGACAGACTAGAATCCGTCATCCCGCATCAGCTTTGACACTCGATTTTATAAAATCATAAAAACCATTCAAATCTCATCCAAAAATTACGTATTATACCTTTCTGAAACTAGACTCAAAGTAGAACATCATGGAATTAAGAATCGATAAAAAACAGTGGATTAACATCGTGTTACAGACCCTACAATAAACGTATACGAATTTGTCAGCAAGCTGTTATCATCAAAGCTCAATCTTAACGACCAATAAACGCGTTAATATGATCAATTAAGGTGTAAAAGAGTTGTAGACACTTAATACCGAACTTGAATTAGACTCGGGAGGGCTAGAACTCGGCTGGAGCTCCACGGAAAACGAGGTGGGAGGGCTGTAGCTGCTGCGATCGGCTGCTAGTAGGAGTTAGGGTTAGGGTTTGTTTTGTTTTATGATATAAAAACAAAAGTTACATCCAAGTCCCTCCAAATTGAAGTGTAAAGCAAAATGGAAGGAAAGTTAAATTGTTTAACGTACCGAGATGACGCAAAGGCTTCCGAGAAACGTTGGATAAATCCCGAGAATTATACATACTCTACAAGCTTTAATTCTTGAAACCGGAATTAACGGGCGTTACAAGTCCACCCCCCTTACAATGGGATTCGTCCCCGAATCCCGATGCGACAGGAACAACTGCGGGTAGAGTTTCATCATCTCGTCTTCGGACTCCCAAGTAGCCTCGGAACCCCTACGGTGCCTCCACTGCACCTTTACCTGTCTAACCACCTTATTCCTCAAACGCCTCTCCTGATGGTCAAGAATAGCAATCGGTTGTTCAACGTAGTTCAAATTACTATCGGGTTCAATATCATCGAGAGGCACACGGGCCTCTTCATCCGCTAAACATTTCCTCAGATGGGACACGTGAAATGTAGGATGAATCCCTGCGAGCTCCTCGGGCAATTCCAGCCTATATGCTACCTCACCGACTCGGGCGAATATACGGAACGGGCCAATAAACCTCGGACTAAGCTTCCCCCTATTACGAAAACGAATAATGCCCTTCCACGGAGAAACTTTTAACATAACCCGATCCCCAACCTCAAACACAATAGGCCTTCGCCTTTTATCTGCATAAGACTTCTGACGATCCTGCGCGGCCTTCATAAATGCTTTAATCTTGTCGAGTTTCTTAGTCGTAGCGTTGACCACCTCCAAACTACCCAACTGCTTTTGACCAATGGAACCCCAATAGACTGGAGTCCTACACCTCCTACCATACAACATCTCAAACGTTGGTATCCCAATCATGGCGTGATAACTGTTATTATACGAGAACTCTACCAACGGTAAGTGACGGTCCCAACTACCACCAAAGTCGATAACACAAGCCCGCAACACATCCTCGAGAGTCTGAATGGTCCTCTCGGACTGACCATCCGTCTGCGGGTGATAAGCAGTACTGATGAGGAGTTTGGTGCCCATCTCCTCATGAAACCTTTTCCAAAACCTAGAGGTGGAACGCGTATCCCTATCCGAAACAATAGATACCGGCACCCCGTGCCTTGAGACGATCTCACGAATAAACACATCGGCCAACTGCTAAGAATTAAAAGTCTCTTGAATCGGCAAGAAATGAGCGCTCTTGGTCAGTCTATCCGCGATTACCAAAATGGGGTCATAATTACCCCTAGGAGTACGAGGCAGTTTAGTCACGAAATCCATAGTAAGATGCTCCCATTTCCACTCAGGTATTTCCAACGACTGTAGTTTCCCAAACGGCTTCTGATGCTCGGCCTTAACACGTACTGAGCCACCTCAAATTTCATCGCAGGCCACCAATAATTTTTCTGCAAGTCTTCGTACATCTTGGTCGCGCCCGGGTGAATGGAATAGCGCGACTTATGCGCTTCATCTAAAATGTTATCTCTGAATCCCCCATACTTCGGTACCCATAAACGACCATCCTTACACTTCACCCCCGTCACCGACGTCTTCCAACAATTTCTCCTGACCCCAAACACGTTCTGACATAATCCATTCCACCTGCAAAGCCTCATTCTGAACGCTGGCTATTTGCTTCAAAATATCGGGTTTAAGGATAAGCTGGTAAGATTTTACACGAATCGGCTTTGGTCTCTCCTTCCGGCTCAACGCGTCAGCCACCACGTTAACCTTACCTGGATGGTACATAATCTCCAAATCATAATCCTTAATCAACTCCAACCATCGACGCTGGCGCCTATTCACTTCCCTTTGTTCGAAGAAATACTTTAAACTCTTATGATCGGTATAGATAACGCAAGGACCACCATACAAATAATGCCGCCACAACTTAAGCGCAAACACAACGGCCTCAAGCTCCAAATCGTGGGTAGGATAATTTGCCTCGTGAGGCTTTAATTGCCGAGAGGAAAGATTAAAGAAAGTGGAAGCACTCCACATGGGTATAAATAAGGAAGATAACTTTCATCACACATGGAAACAAGAAAAGAAATGGAAGATCTTTATAAGGAAGCAAGTTTCCATAGAAATGTTATAATGTGGCTAACCACTCTCCATTGTCTTAGCAGAGGGTGCGAAGCACCCGACGCGCACGCGCACGGACTCAGACTCAGACTCGGGCGATGGGCGTAATGTGGCGTTTTGATTGCACACTTTGCCCTTCCCACGCTCGCATCGCCGCGAGCCGCATAAGGGCCGCTTTAGTATTTTGGAAAATGGAATTATGATCAAGAAGTGACAAGTTATCAGTGACGAGGGACCAAAAGTTAAAAATCTGATTTTAGGACCCATTGCGCTACACGATGAGCCCAGAAAGAACACTATCGCGCTATGCGATGGGGTTGCATGAGTCAGCAGACACATGTCGCAATGGGGGACACGTGGCAGACGCTAAGGCTGAGTCAGCATGCCACGCGTCAAAACCTGACATCACGCTACGCGATGCCCCAGTAGAAAGGATCATCGCGCTACGCGATGGTTCCCAAAATCAACTATAAAAGGGGAGGCTCACGGCATTTCCATTCTCACACCAAAACACCACCACTTACACACACTTAGCATCGAGAAGCGTGCCGACCTCGTAGTGCATTCCAAGCCCCGAAGTTCTGACGATTTGAGCCTCGATACACGATAGAAAGTAGAATTGCTGCCAGTACAAGCTTAGGCATATAAACTCCAAATACCCGCATAAGGTAGGGGTTCTGCCTAAATATTATTTTATGTAATGCCCCGTTCCCGGTAACCCTACTTTGGTGTTGGATTTACTCATAAACACAGTTCTAAAATCAGAGTTAATTTAAACTTTGGCGGAATAATTTAAAACTTCAACATTACATTACAAACATTCATCTTTGTCTTAACATACAAATTGTCTTTTCATAACATAACATAAAATAGTCAAGACACTTCTTCATATATGCCAGTCTCTTTAGCTCGTGCCATGTGTCCCTCCTCAAGCCAGTTGCCTCAACCTATTTGCCTGCGTGCATACTAAAAGTCAGCTATGCTGAGTGAGTTCTAGTTAATCAATTAACATACAATACATTCCTATCCTTACTTATACGCGTCCGAAGATACGTATTCATACCTTACTTTGCTATTACTTCTTTCACACATACTTTATATACATGCATACGTACTTACATACTTTCTTTCATAAAACCCTATGGTATACCATAAGCTATTCTATCTTAAACATCTCAGATATTATAAGGGTCTGGTCCCTAACATCTCAGATATTATAAGGGTCTGGTCCCTATCATCTCAGATATTATAAGGGTCTGGTCCCTATCATCTCAGATATTATAAGGGTCCGATCCCTATCATCTCAGAAATTATGAGGGTCTGGTCCCTATCATAAGCGCATACTTTACTTGTCTTATGTATATAATATTTACATACACATTCATTCACATAACCATCATATAGTAATAACATTCAATGCACGATCATACACGTATCATATACCTATCACTTAAGATAAACATTTTAACTGCCACACAAGAGTATACACACAGCCCCGAAAACATAACAAGGAAATGGGGCTAGAACTCACCTGGAGCCGGTTTCTCTCGCCGTTAATGGTAATGCCCTTCCTTAGTTGTGCACGGCTAACTGTACAATACATTACGCGTGTCAATTATCCATTACTATTACTTCCTACATCTAAGTTAATGAAACTCTCAACTAACGGGGGTCCGGGGGCAGCGCCCCTGGTAGCGGGGTCTAGGGGCGGCAGCCCTTAGCAGGGTCTAAGAGGCAGAGCCCCTGGCTGGGGTTGAGCTGCCTGATCAGCTTGGAAAAATTTTATTTTCCTTAATAGTCCTTTATAAAAAATGCACCAGAAAAATGAATCGGGTCACATTTTAATAACAACTTAAACAATTTCGCATGGGAGGAATTTCGCATAGAATTTTGCTTTGCATAACTTTTTCGCTTCTCACGGCTGAGCGAAGCGAAATACCTGTTTCGCTTCTCATGGCTAGCCGAAGCGAAATACCTTCCTTTCTTCGTTTTTACATTTTAAAGCCATTTTACTTCGTGACTCTTCCTCAGGACCTGATTTTTACTCTTTTTCAACTTCCGACACATTCTGACCCCATGCACCTGATCCTAAACCCATATCTCTCATAGTCCAAACGCCACCTTTTTATCTTAAAGTGCACCCGAGAGGTTATAACTTACCAAGTTTATATTTTTCTTACATTTCACAACCCGATCTATTATTATATCTGTTTGCATGCCGATTCTAACCATAAAACTTAACCATTTAAACCGAAACCTACCTTTTGCTTCGGGTTCGAGTTCAGACCTGGACAATACGTACATCTGGACGTGATTCTTGTTATTTGATGACGTCTATACACGAGATTCTTCCTTATTCTTTTTTTTTACACGGATTTGGATCCGGAATGTAGAGAGAAAGTGTGTGTGTTCTTGAGTGTGTGTTTGTGGTGAAAGGTAACAAAATGGTGAAAGGGTGGAGGGGTTAGGCTTATATAGGGGGCCATGGGCCCCACAACCCACTCACAATTCCAAATCCAAATATTAACCAAACACTTAACACACGACTAATCTTAACGACACACAGTTAATAACAAAACTTTCCGTCATTTATTATTGAACAAAAGTTGGATGTTACAAGTCTACCTTCTTTAAAAGAGGTTTCGTCCCCGAAACCTAACCATTACTACTAAACAAATGCGGGTAAAACTTGCGCATCTCTTCTTCAACTTCCCAAGTGGCATCCGATCCCTTACGGTGCTTCCATATCACTTTTACTAGGGGAATAACCTTACGACGAAGTTGCTTCTCCTTGCGGTCGACTATCTCAATGGGCTGCTCGACATAATTCAATTGCTCGTCCACCTCGATGTCCAGTAGTAGCACATGGGATGTGTCGTCAGCTAGACATTTTCTCAAGTGAGAAACATGAAAGGTAGAGTGGATTCCTTCCAACTCATCGGGTAGATCAAGCTTGTAAGCCATTTCACCCACACGGGCCACGATCTTGAACGGTCCTATGTACCTTGGACTCAACTTTCCCCTTTTTCTAAAACGAATAATCCCCTTCCAATGTGAGACTTTAAGCATCACGTGGTCTCCAATATCAAACTCAATGGGCAGTCTCCGCTTATCCGCATATGACTTCTGGCGGTCTTGAGCAACTTTCATCCTGGCCTTAATCTGATCAAACTTCAAAGAGGTTTCTTGCACCACTTTTAAACTTCCAATCTCCTTTTGACCAATCTCTCCCCAACATATAGGAGTTATACAACGTCTTCCATACAGCATTTCGAAAGGAGGCATGCCGATACTTGAATGATAATTGTTGTTGTAAGAGAATTCTGCCAAGTGCAGATAATCATCCCAACTTCCTCCAAAGTCTAACACACAAGTACGTAGCATATCCTCAAGGCTTTGGATAGTTCTTTCAGACTGCCCATTTGTTTGAGGGTGATACGCCGTGCTGATGTTTAGTCTTGTTCCCATGGCTTCGTGGAACTTCTTCCAGAATCTTGAAGTAAAGCGGGTATCCCTGTCTGACACAATCGATAACGGCACCCCATGCTTTGTAACCACTTCTTTGACGAACACGTTTGCCAACGTTTCTGACGAGATAGCCTCTCGTATAGGCAAAAAGTGAGCGCTCTTAGTCAAATGATCCACAATCACCCATATGGTATCATGACTTCTAGCTGTACGCGATAGCTTAGTTATGAAATCCATGGTGATGTGTTCCCACTTCCATTCTGGTATCTCCAACGGCTGCATCTTTCCATACGGTTTCTGGTGTTCGGCCTTAACCTGTAGGCAAGTTAAACACTTACTTACATAATCTACTACTTCATTCTTCATACCTGGCCACCAGTAGTCCTTCTTTAAGTCTTGATACATCTTGGTAGATCCTGGATGAATCAAGTACCGAGACTTATGGGCCTCATGTAGAATTCGACCTCTAAGTTTCCCATGTCGTGGGATCCACATCCGGTCAAACCTAATCTTTATACCCTGAGTATTATCTATCAACTCGTTCTGCTGGCCAAAAATCCTTTCTTTCTTCATCAACCCTTCATCTACCAACACTTCTGACTGGACCTTGCTGATCTCTTCAAAGAAATCTGAGTTGATTATCAGCTTATAAGACTTACTATCGCGATTACTTCTGCGTTCTTCCGGCTCAAGGCGTCAGCAACCACATTAGCCTTTCCCGGGTAATACTTGATATCACAATCATAATCCTTTATCAGTTCTAACCACCTTCTCTACCTCATGTTCAGCTCTTTCTGCTTAATGAAGTATTTCAAACTCTTATGGTCCGTGTATATAGTACACTTGGTACCATACAAGTAGTGTCTCCAGATCTTAAGAGCATGTACTACAGCGGCTAGCTCTAGGTCATGCGTCGGGTACGTACATTCGTGAACTTTCAATTGCCTAGACGCGTAAGCTATGACCTTCCCTCGTTGCATCAACAAAAACCTAACCCCTGATATGAAGCATCAGTGCAAACTACCAAATCTTCTTCTCCATCGGGCAGAACAAGGTTTGGAGCTTGCGTGAGCCTCTTCTTTAGTTCTTCAAACGCCTCTTCTTGCCACCTACCCCAATCGAACACCACAATCCTTCGGGTCATACCTGTTAACGGTGCGGCTAACTTAGAGAAGCCCAGAATGAACCTCCTATAATAGCCAGCTAACCCTAGGAAACTGCGTATCTCGGTCGGGTTTCGCAGAGTCTTCGAATTCTTTATCGCTTCGATCTTGGCTGGGTCCATAGTAATCCCCTCTGAATTGATTATATGACCTAGAAACTGCACCTCTGGTAACCAAAATGCGCACTTTGAGAACTTTGCATACAATTTCTCCTTCTTCAAAAATTCCAATACTTCCCTCAGGTGCTCAGCATGGTCGACTCGGTCTTTGAATAAATTAATATATCGTCAATGAAAACGATAACCGTCTTGTCTAACATTGGTCGACATACCCTGTTCATCATGTCCATAAATGACGTGGGAGCGTTGGTTAGACCAAACGACATTACAAGGAACTCGTAGTGTCCATACCGCGTCTGAAATGCTGTCTTAGGGATGTCCGCCTCTTTCACCTTCAGTTGATGGTAACCCGATCTGAGGTCTATTCGCGAGAACCAACTAGCACCTTGCAATTGATCAAACAAATCATCAATCCGGGGCAACAGATATCTATTCTTCTCGGTAAGCTTATTCAACTCCCTGTAGTCGATGCACATTCTCATACTCCCATCCTTCTTCTTAACGAATAACACCGGCGCCCCCCATGGGGAAACACTCGGCCTTATGAAACCCTTGTCGAGGAGTTCTTGCAGTTGGGACATCAATTCCTTCATCTCAGACGGCGCCAAACGGTAAGGTGCTTTTGCGATGGGTTGTGCTCCTGGTATCATTTCTATCTGGAATTCCACTTCTCGCTCCGGTGGTAACCCATGAAGGTCCTCGGGAAATACTTCCAGGTAGTCACACACTACAGGAATGTCTTTCACTTCCCTCGTCTCGGCCGTAGCTTTGACAACATACGCCAGGTAGGCACTGCACCCTCGCCTTAACAAACCTTCGGCTTTTATCATCGAAATGACATTAAGACCTGTACTTTCTCTATCACCATAAACCGTTACTGTACCACCATCTGAAGACTTCAGTCTTACCAATCTACTCCTGCACACTATCTGAGCTTCGAATTCAGACAGCCAATCTATCCCCAATACTACATTGAATCCTCCTAAGGTTAAAACATGCAAGGTAGCAGGGAATTCGTGTCCTTCCAATTGTATCTTACAATTCTTAACCAATCTCATAACTTTAACTGAGGTCTCGTTAGTGGTTTCTACCATAAAATTTTTCAGGCACACGACAACATTTCATCTTAGCTGTCTTACAAAACTGGGTAGCTACAAAACTCCTGGTCGCACCTGAGTCAAACAATACGGAAGCTGAAATACCGTTTACTAGAAATGTACCTGTCACGACATCTGGGATTTGTTTGGCTTGTTCTTGTGTCAACATGTAGGCTCTGGTCCTTGGCCTAGCCTGCTCAGCATCCTTCTTACTGCTTCCCCCAGCTTCACCTTCTGTGCAATCCCTTGCCATATGACCCGTCTTTCCACATTTGTAACAAGCGGGTTTCGCATTGCATTCGTTAGCGTAATGCCCCATCTTTCCACATTTGTAACAGGCATTCGACCCTTGCCTGCATTCCCCTCCGTGGGTCTTCCCACACTTGTAGCACATACCTTTAACAAAAACGCATCAGAAAATGAATCGGGTCACATTTTAATAACAACTTAAACAATTTCGCATGGGAGGAATTTCGCATAGAATTTCGCTTTGCATAACTTTTTCGCTTCTCACGGCTGAGCGAAGCAAAATACTTGTTTCGCTTCTCATGGATGAGCAAAGCGAAATACCTGTTTCGCTTCTCATGGCTGAGCGAAGCGAAAAACCTTCCTTTCTTCGTTTTTACATTTTAAAGCCATTTTACTTCGTGACTCTTCCTTAGGACCTGATTTTTACTCTTTTTCAACTTTCGAAACATTCTAACCCCATGCACCTGATCCTGAACCCATATCTCTCATAGTCCAAACGCCACCTTTTTATCTTAAAATGCACCGAGAGGTTATAACTTACCAAGTTTATATTTTTCTTACATTTCACAACCCGATCTATTATTATATCTGTTTGCATGTCGATTCTAACCATAAAACTTAACCATTTAAACCGAAACCTACCTTTTGCTTCGGGGTTCGAGTTCAGATCCGGACAATAAGTAGATCTGGACGTGATTCTTGTTATTTGATGATGTCTAAACACGAGATTCTTCCTTCTTCTTTTTTTTACACAGATTTGGATCCGGAATGTAAAGAGAAAGTGTGTGTGTTCTTGAGTGTGTGTGTGTGGTGAAAGGTAACAAAATGGTGAAAGGGTGGAGGGGTTAGGCTTATATAGGGGGCCATGGGCCCCACAACCCACTCATAATTCCAAATCCAAATATTAACCAAACACTTAACACACAACTAATCTTAACGCCACACAGTTAATAACAAAACTTTCCGTCATTTATTATTTAACAAAAGTTGGATGTTACACCCAAACATAAACAAATGAGTACAAACACCCAAAATATGATTATTGTCTTAAAAAATCGCCTCTAAGCCGTCCCCAATTGAAAGGTATGTGAAAAGACACCCAAAAACGGCCTAAAAAGTGGCCCAAACTCAGTAGTCACGTGTCGGACCGTGGGCCACGGTCTACACCATGGACCACGGTCCAGTTACGGTGCTCGGAATGCCACGGTACGGTGTATTCTGTTGATTTTGGTGCCTGTTTGATCGTGGCCCACGGTCAACACCGTGGACCACGGTGGAGCTCTTCCTCAATTTCTTGTTTTCTTCATATCTTTCTCGTTTCAACTCTGTTTTCTTCGCCGTTTGCGCCCACGTTCTCGTAATTTCATCCTCTACCTCCTCCTACCTGCAAACATATGAATAACCATAGTCAACTAATTCCATGAAATTAAGTTGGTTAAGCAAATACATTTGTATCTTTTAACTCACTTAACAGCTTCCCTACGAATCACTCGTCACATTCCCACACTTAACCGTTGCTTGCCCCCAAGCAACACTTCAAACCACAATTGCTTTCAAAACTCAATCACCAAACAAACCACAAACCAGGCTCAGTCAAGGTCCCAAGTCATACGCTATTCCCTCGTTATTATATGTTTGCACTAGTATACTTGATATAATATTTAAACCATAGAATTCTAATCAAACCTAACATGATTTCGGTTTTTACCCACACATAACCCACCTCCACACGTTAACTCTCTTCTTGGTGATCATTCACATGTATTCAATCATAACCAATCTCCTCGCATACGCTTGTATTACCGTCAAATCTCCACCTATATAAATGCTTTGACACAAATGCAAATCAATAGGACTTAAAACGGGTTATAACGGGGCTAAGTGTAAGGGTATGGATTGGGAATATTGAAAGTGGCTCAGGCGATCCGATCCGGCTTATTACATCAAAACTAAGTAAACAATAAAATAAACAACTATAATCATTACTAACTTGCTGCTCAACACTCACTTACACCATACTTCGAACATTGACTCTCAACTTTTTCTTTCTTTTTCTCTTTTTTTCATTTTTTTTCTTTTTCTCTTTTCTTTTTTTTTTTCTTTTTTTTTTCTTTTTTTCTTCTTTTTTTTCGTTTTTTTTCGAGTAAACATAAAACTTAATACTTCCTATTGATTAGTACTGTAACAATTACAAATACAAAGATATACCTACTAAGCCGGATCGTCTCGCAAATTAACATCAGGGTTAATCAAATAAAAAGAATAGGTCCAATAAAGTTTTCTAAGGGAACCAACCCCCCGCCCCTCTCATTACCCACGCTCATATGTGTAATGTAAGAGGACCAATCCCCAAAACCCACACTCGCGCTCCTCCAGACGAGGCTTTAACCTAAGTGCCTCTATCACTTTTGCACTTATGCCAAGCTAAGGGCTCGAAATGCATTGATAGCACAAGTTCTAACGGAGAATAACCATTCCATCACCGCTCTTCGTATTCCCAATATTCAAGTGTATCCAGACATGTTATGTAGGTTATTGTACCGAAAGCATGCTAACCTTGAATAGAATACTACACAACCTCGTTTTTAAAACAACTAAGCAAACTTGAATTTAAGGGAATTGTGACCATGAAAAAGAACCAAAACTTTACCCCGCCATCTTACCACTTTTCGGTTTTCATTCAATTTTTTTTTTGAAAACGAAAAATTCCCCCGTCCCCACACTTGGGATACATTGTCTCCAATGTATGGGTTTGAGAAAATAAAACAAAGACATTACTAATTCAAAACTCCACTTCCATTCATGAAAAACCCATGTTGTCCCCAACATAGTGTCGAAGAGAAATCCATAAGAATTTCCCCACACTTGGTTTTTGCTAAAATGGTAACTTAAAATACCATTAATAACAAATAAACTAGAAATTATAAAGCAAAATAAAAATAAAAATATATAAAATGTACAATTACCACATTTTTAAAACTTTTATGACATTCAAGGTGGGCGGCTAGCCCACTCCCGTGCATCCTTCTCGTTATAAGCACGCTCTTTTTCAAGCAACAGTTTCCAGTCTTCCGGTAACCCAGGGTCGGGCCCGAACATCCTCATCCTCCTCCCTGGATCATTTAGGTTAGGTGGATGTCTCACTTTCGTCTTCCTTGGTCGGCCAATTTTTTCTGCCACCTTCTCACTCTGTTGATGCTCAACTTCTTTCTTCTCAACTGACCTGTCAATCACAAAACACTCCATTTTCGTGTGATCCTTGCTCAAGGATACACAATTGTTAAGAAAATCCGCCTTCAGGCTTTCCTTGTCAACAAGAGGGTCAGTAGTATTTTCAAATAATAATAACCGTTTATCACGATTCTCACATTTAATTCCCAGTGTCCCCTTAGCACAATCAATTACTGCAAGTGAAGTAGAGAGGAAGGGTCTACCCAATATGAATGTGGGTTGCGCATTAGTTACATTTTTAGCATAATCAAGTACTAAAAAGTCAACTGGGTAACAGAAATCCTCCACATGTGCCATCACATTATATATCATGCCTCGGGGAAGTGTATGGGTTTGATATACTAAAACCATGGTGGTGTTTACTTTTTGTAACGGACCAAACTCATACTGATCATATAAACTACCGGGCATGATACTAACACAAGCTCCAAGATCTAGCAGTGCCCGATCAGTTTTAAATTCACCAATTTGGATTGATAAAAGGGGCACTCCTGGGTCTTGAAGTTTACTCGGGATAATATTATTATCAACCCTCTCATCCCTTATTTTGGTTAATATGCCATTTAAACATTTATCACAAGAACAATTTTCACAAAAAGATTTTTCATTCGGTTGTAATTCGCAGTTATTTTGGAAAATTATTTCATAATTACCCACATTTTCAATCTCATCACTAATATCTTCCACCACCCCCTCAACAAACTGTGGTGTTGGATCAACTTGAGCACTAGAAATTCCAAAATTAGTCAAAAGACTTACCGCATTGATATGCACGTTGTTCCCCTTCTTTAAGCCCGAGCTGTTTTTCTTCAGATTCTCAACATCGGTTGCAAGTTGACCCATTTGAGTGGTCAAAGATTGAATGGCTTTGTCACGGACTTCATCCTTTTGCATGCGTACTTCATCAAGTTGATTTCTCCTTTGCATGGCTTGTTGCATCATCCTAAGCATATCCATGACTTCATTCCCACTTGAAGAACTTTGACCTGAAGACCCACTTTGACCACTTCCCGATTGTTGAAATTGACTTTGACTTCCTTGGTTGTTCCTATTTTGAGCATTCCCTTGATTAAAATATTGTTGACGATAAACAAAATGGGTTTGGGAAGTCCCTTGAAAGTTAGGGTTGAGTTGAGTCGATGGGTTGCCATATCAAAATTGGGATGATTTCTCAAACCGGGGTGGTACGTGTTTGAATTCATGTTGTAGCTCCGACCACCTCCTTGACCTTGAATTGCATTTACCTCTTCAACTTGCCCTTCCACACCGGAACACAAATCACTTGCATGTCCCAATGCGTTACAACTCGTGCATACATCATACACTTGATTGGAGACTTGAGGTTCTTCATTGTTAACCGCATGCACTTGTGGCCTTGTGGTGGCCGGTCTTTCTCTTCTTGCGGTTTGAGCCTTTCTTTTCGATGTAACCGACATTTTTTCCAAGAATGCCCAATCATCTTGTTCATAATTTGTACCAAATGTACCATTTGTGATTGACATTAAGTCCCGTTCGTCTTCCGTACTCAACCCCTCATGAAAAGCGTTCAAAAATTCCCAAAGAGCAATACCGTGGTGAGGGCAATTCTTGATCATCATGTTGAATCACTCAAAGGCTTCATGAAACATCTCACCCTATTAAAGCTTCTCAAACTTCGTCTTGCATCAATTGTCTTTTGGGCCATGTAAAACTCTTCCAAGAACCTTTGTTGCATCTCAGCCCAAGTATAGATTGATGCGGAAGGCAAGGTGTAAAACTATCTTTTTGCCTTATCTTCTAACGAAAATTGGAATAAAACCAACTTGACCTCATCCGGTGAAAAACCTTGACCCCCGATCTTGTTGCAAATCGAGTCATACGCCTCCAAATGGAAATAGGGTTCTTCCGTTGCTAAACCCTTGTACTTTGGTAAACTTTGGAGTGCGTTGGTTCTAACCTCAAATGTTCTTCCATTTTGATGTTGAGGAATTACCACCGGAATGGGTTGTTTGTAATGATCGGTCGAAAGTGAGCTTCGATTCCCCTCGCCATCTCTCTCACATGCCTTCTCGGTACCCCCATTGGTACTCTCGGTTGACCCATTTGCCTATACACGGGCCTTGGCGGTGGATGTTGTTGGAATTGAGGTTGAGGTATTGGTTGTTGAGGTTGTTGATAATGGGGTTGTGGAGGAACTTGTTGCAATGGTTGTGGTTGTTGTACTTGATTGACATGTGGTCCACCCCATTGTTGCACTTGTTGTTGCGGTTGAAAGTCGGATCCATACCCAAACTGCCCTTGAATCCTCAACTGACTCCCATCAACCCCACTTGAATAACCTTCTTCAAACTCTTCATACCCTTCATTGCCATCACCATACCATGGCCCACCAAACAAATGCGGGCCCGATCTTTGACCCGGTGAAGTATGGATTATAGGTGGGTCTTGGGTAAACGTGTATGGTTGTTGGTAAGGTGGATTTCGTTGAGATTGGAAGGATGATTGTTGTGGTGAGTTTGATGATTTTCCTTGAATAGGCATGAAATTTGTCAATGGTGGGAGGTTAGCTGGTGGCTGAAAGCTAAACGCAGCTGAATTAGGTTCACTTGTGGAATTGGTGGTGGTAATGGGTACAGTAGATGGTGGGTTTGGTGAATTAATGGGTGGTGGCATCGGCGGTACGGTTTGTTCCGAAGCCATGATTGTGGTGTCAGTTGCTCGACTTTTTGTGCTTGGAGACCCAATAACCTTGTTTTCCCTCTGTAGAATCCGGTTCTGATGAAATGTTCTCTCGATTTCAGGATCAAACGCTAACGGTGATGAAGACCGAGATTGTCTTGTATGCATATACCTGTAAATAGCTGCACACTAGCACAACCCGCGTAAAACTGACAATAAACAATTAAAAAAAACTACAAAAATAACATACGTTGCGCATTACTCCCCGGCAACGGTGCCAAAATTTGACACGAGGTCGAAGACTCGCGCAAAAATAAACCAAATACTACTAAATAGATAGTGGTAAGTGGGTATCGAACACGAGGATTTTGTGGAAAGTGTGTTAATAAGTAGCTCAACGATTAACTAATATAAATGTAAATGACGAAGCAGTAATTTCCAAGTTGGTTTTGATTTGATTTTTTATCTAAAATAAACTAACACAAAAGTTGTAAATGATCAATTAAACAAGCATTCCTCTCGGGGTTCGGGTTATTACTCAACACTCTTGTTAACATTCGATGGATAAACCATAATATCTCGGTTTTGAGTACATGAAATTGTTTGTGATTAATCAAGAACTAAGTACTCGGATTCCTAGAATGCGAGGTTGTTACTCAACAATCAATCAATACAATTATCCCTAATTCTTTCTAATAAATCTCGGTTGTCAATGACACTAAGAACACATGGTTCAAAACTAGATATAAGCGATAAAGACAAGCTACAAACAATCACACAAACATCATGACTATCACACAAAAGTGTTTTGCGATTAACCTTACATCCCGAGAGGAATACCATAGAACTAGCCACTCATAGCTCGATAGATCATTGATGCATCAAGTATTTTGTTTATATCAATCCCAAACATAAACAAATGAGTACAAACACCCAAATATGATTATTGTCTTCAAAAATCGCCTCTAAGTCGTCCCCAATTGAAAGGTATGTGAAAAGACACCCAAAAACGGCCTAAAACGTGGCCCAAACTTAGCAGTCACGTGTCGGACCGTGGGCCACGGTCTACACCGTGGACCACGGTCCAGTTACAGTTCTCGGAACGCCACGGTACGGTGTATTCTGTTGATTTTGGTTCCTGTTTGACCATGGCCCACGGTCAACACCGTGGACATGGTGGAGCTCTTCCTTAATTTCTTGTTTTCTTCATATCTTTCTCGTTTCAACTCCGTTTTCTTCGCCGTTTTCGCCCACGTTCTCGTAATTTCATCCTCTACCTCCTCCTACCTGCAAACATATGAATAACCATAGTCAACTAATTCCATGAAATTAAGTTGGTTAAGCAAATACATTTGTATCTTTTAACTCGCTTAACAGCTTCCCTACAAGTCACTCGTCAATGATCACCAATTTTGACATATTAAATAATAATATGTATATATAGATAGTTGATAATTGATAAATGCGTAAACCAACCACGTGATAATAATCAATCAAATCATTACAAACATGCATATAACCAAATCGTGTGTGCCAAAGAAATCGTTGCCAAGCGAATCGGGCATTGATTTCAATGACTAAGATTATCGTTTTACCTTTTCCAAGCGAATCGGGCTCTAGTTACTAAGACGGTCGTATGATCATACTAATGAGAATCTCCAAATGTTGTCAAGTAAACAATTAAACATGTAGCAAATAGCATTCAATTGATATTCACACAATGATTATGTTTGCGATTTTGTGTGTATATATATAATAGAAAATATGAGTAAGTATGCATATGTCCCCAAAACATTTGAAAACATTATATAAAAAGGGGGAATGATCAAACTCACCTGATCGATTAAGCCAAACAGGAATGAATACGACAAGAACGATAATCACGCTCTTCGAGAATTACCAACAAGGATCCTAATTAAATGATATTACGAGTGAATTATAATGATATAATATATATAACGAATTTAAGATTTCGATGTGATTTAAGTTACAATTATGATTGGTATGTTACGAATTGAAAGATTGATCTCTACGAATTACTATTATTATTTAATTATAGAAATCACGGTTTGTCATAAATCGGGTTTGCAAATAATTAGTTTAAATAAATATGAGTCGAGATCTTCTATACAAACACTACAAAAAAAAATGCCATTTAGTGGCACATATTTTCTATGGCATTTAGCTTTTGTGCCACTATATAAGGTTTAATGGCACTTTGTGTATGTCACATTTGACTGGCATACACTTTTAGTGGCATTTAGCATTTGTGTCACTGAAATTTAGGTTTTAATGGCACTTTGTGTATGTCATATTTGCTTATCACATATTTTTATTGACATTTAATATTTGTGCTACAAAAATTTAAGTACTTAATGTCACTTAATTACGTATTATGTATGACATATTTTCAAAGTGGCATTTAGAACATGCGTATTTCATATTTTCATGATCAAGAGTTGTTTAGTTTTTATGTATAATCTTTAACACCATAATAGTTGAGTAAAATTTTCAATCAGCCACTGCCACATAAGTTTGTGCTTATATATACTCTTTAACTCATTAATCGAAGTCGAATAAAATATTCAACCAGCCATTATCACATAAATTTGCAATTAATGTTAAATACAAATGAGTACACCAATTAAAGTGCAAACTGATAGAAGATTTAACCATTTAGAGGAAAAACTAATAGAACATAAAAATGGTTAAATACTTAAACTAACAAATTAATTAATATAAATCAAGTAAGGAACATCCTATAGTTGATACACTAAGGCTGTTCTCTATGGTGTGGGGCATCGAATCCCCTCCACAGTGCCACATCATCGTCACGGGACTTTGAAGCCTGTCCCGCTATGGTTTAAAGCCCCTTGGATGCCCTAATATGCATATATATATACATACATATATATATGTACGTGTGTGTGAGAGATGGAGAAAGAGGGCCTACCTTTTCCCTTTTCTGTGCCGGCCGTTCCAAGGGTGTCCACCCCCCTTCCACGCCCCCATCTACTATGTCCCTCGGCGGTGTTCAGTGCCCTCCGCACCCCATCGCAAGGGGTCTAATTATTAATCAACTACATTAGAAATAGAGACCTATTGTGACCCGAAATGAAATCAATAATTTATTAAAAGTGTTGTGTTTTCACCCAAACTCATTTTGCTCACCATTCATTTTGACCTGAACCCAACCAGACTCGCATGTTTTTGCCAGGCTTTCTATACTATGTGAGTTTTCAATGCTCATATCTCCAACTACAAAAAGTAATAAGCCTAGGATTCACTTTTGAAAATATAATTGTCAAATTGCATACCAACAACAAATGTCATGGAAGCCACGAGGCTCAAACAACCATCATTAATAAATTGAATTATATAATGTTAATAAATCCAAAAACATACCTATTTTTAACTGTTTATATATTAGGAGAAGATCATGTCTCCCAGTTATACTCGTGTGTATGTTTCATGATTTGATTCATTTATATTTCATAATATCATAAGACTTGATAAATATCAGATTTGCCAAAGTTTGATAGTTTAGACTTTAGCGATGTTTGGTGCTTTAGTTACATGATTAAGCGATTGTTAAATAACATTATCACAACAACAAATCTGTAACCAATAACCAAAATCAAAATCATTCATATTACATGTTCTGTTTCAATCAATAAGAACGAGATATTACACAGTCATTTGGTCGAACACGTTAATAATATGAATAGATAATCCCAAATTCAGATTCAATAACAATATCAAAGAGGCAAATTATAGCTTGAATCCAACATATCCAAAGTCCAACAGACCTGATATTCGAGCAGACTTGATTAATCTAGCATAACACTTGAATCAAGAAGGTTGAAGCACCAATTGATCCAATTGGTCCCGGTTGAATTAAGTTATGTGGTTTGAGAGTGGAGAGGGAAACTAAAATTGTTGAGGTAATTGCCGCTAATCTTAGGTTTGAGAGACTAGGAGCTGAAAATTTTAGTTTGAAAAATTTATGAAGGGAGTTTTAGATTAACTTGAGAAGAGATTAGGAAAATTTATGATAACTGGCTGATAAATTAATGTAAATGTTGACTTTGGTCTTGTAACCGAGATATAATATGTATCACAAAATGTAAACTTAAAACTTATACGAAACAAAATAATAATATGTATCACAAAATGTAAACTTAAAACTTATACGAAACAAAATTTGTGTTTCTAGTATCATTAATATATTTTGTATTAACTTGAGACGAATAAGGAGTTATGATGGGTCATAGTAATAAAGGAGAAATAAGTGCCATAATGTGTCGCATAGATCCAATTTTACTAGAAATCACTATATTTAATTATGGGCCCAGCGTGATTAACCATTATTTAACCTACATTAACTAAGCTTGACCATGATTCATTGTCAATGCACCCATGCTATCATCAATGACCCTAATAAACTAGCAATATCTGATTGAACCTTAATGACGTTAACCAACTAGCATTGACTCTCAATCATACTTAGCTTTAATTTTACCTAAAGTTCACTAATTCTTCGTATTTCTTGATATGCACATAGTTGATCATAATTACCCAATGTTGACCGCTAATCGACCCAACTACCATCATTTACCCATCACCGAATATCATTAACCATATTTGACATGTTGAGTATCATTAGTCAATACTAGCAATAATAACATACTTTTATGTATAACTAAGTGACAAGCCACTTGTACTATTTTAGTAATTTTAGACTTTGGAGCTTCTTTGATCAATATATGTTTATTTTGTTGCTTGATTCAATGTGCACTCTAATTTCTCTAAATGTTTTATGAAATGTGTCAATATACTTGTGTTGTAGTTATTTGCTTTGTTGGTCATTGAGTGGGTTACATACTGATTGTTGGATGATTTCATTCAGTACAGTCTTGAATATTAAGTTACCTTTAGTCCTTAACCGAGGAGCGACCTGAATCCCAAGACCAGCCTATCTACATGTAGAGTTGTACAAAAAAAAAAAAAAAAAAAACGGGTAACCAAAAACCGAACTGGACCGTTTTGTTTCTAAAACCAGTTTCTGTTTCCCAATCCGAACCAAACCACCGGTTCGTATAGCGGTTTGGGTATTTCACAATCAAACCAGTTTTTTTGTCTTCAACCGGTTAAAACGATTTAAAACCAAACCAAACTGGTCAGGATCAGTTTTACTAGTTCTATGCATAAACAGGTTTCTAAACCGAACCGGTTTGGGCCAAAACGGTTTTGAACATGCAAAACCCAAACTGCTTCAGTTTGAAACCGGTTCAGTTTTTTGTACACTTTAATTTCTCTAAATGTCTGATGAAACGTGTCACTAAACTTGTGTTATAGTCATTTGCTTTGTTAGTCATTGAGTGGGTTACATACTGACTATTAGATGATTTCAATGTAGTATGGGAGATTTAGTTACCTTCAGTCCTTAACCAAGGAGCGACCTGAATCCAAAGACCAGCCTATCTACATGAGTGATACAACATTCAAAACTTACAGTCAATTTTAAAGATGACATAGTATAAAAGATGATTAGTTAACTATTATTTTAAGGGTTATGTTATAATAGGAAGTATAGTTTTTGTAGGAAGGACAGAAAGTAATCTTGTTCATTGATTTTGAACATGGAGAGTTGAGATTAGTTTAGGTGGAAATCATGTGTGAAAATAAGGGGAAGGACATAAAAGGAATAACACATTTGTTGACTTTCTCTCTCCACATGCAAGACACATGCCAAATTCCCCTATCATTTTAAAATGTCCATAACTTTTTTTACGACGTTTTTATTGAAAAACAAATTCACCATAATGATGAGTGTCTATTTATCTTTTATATGAGTACCATATTGTTATATAAAAATTAAAAAAAAAATTAGTGGGTTTTTTACGTATTGTGTTTTACCAAAATTGTGTTTTACAAAATTGTGTTATACAATTGTATTTATCATTGTGTTTTTTTTCTCATAGTGTTTTTTTTCAATTGTGTTTTTTACATTGTGCCATACAATTGTGTTTTTTATTAAGTTTTTATCATTGTGTTTTTTTTCATAGTGTTTTTTTCCATCGTGTTTTTAACATTGTGTTTTTTAAATAATGTTTTTCATAGTGTTTTCCATTGTGTTTTTTTCGGCGGCCATTTTCCGATAACTTTTTTTCGGCGACTTTTCGGTGAATTTTTCGGCGATTTTTCCAGCGAAATTTCTCGATTATTGTTTTCCGATGACTTTTTGACGACTTTTTCGGTGAAATTTTCCGGCGAAATTTCCATAGACTTTTCCGGCGAGGTGGCGGCGGTGGGTGACGGTTGTGGTGGCGGTGGGCGGTGGAGTGGTGGTGGTTGTAGGAGATGAGTGAATATGTAAGTGGGTTTTATGTAAGTGGGTTTTTGAAATTAATTTAAGTGGGTTTTGATATTAAAGTGTTAAGATTAAAATACCCTCATTCCTAGCCTTCTTAGGAAAATCAAACTTCTTATTTGAACCTAACCCATTATTTTAATTAGCAATTTCTGTTAAGAGTTATAAAAAGCAAGCATATAAATCGATCTTAAGTAAATAAAGCTAAAACATAAAAAACCAAATTTATTTTTTTATAACTAAAAATTAATTCAATCAATCAATCAATCAATCAATCATGCCCAGTAAAATCCCACCGACAGCAAAGCTATAAGTAGGGTCTGGGGAGGGTGGGATGTAGGCACACCGTACCTCTATCCAAAGGAATAAAGAGGTGGCTTCCAGAGAGACCCTCGGCTCTAAGTACATGTGTATGAAGCAAAATAAAGGAAATCAAAGTTTAACAGTTATATAAAAACTACTACTAATTATAATAATATTAATAATAAGATCACAGTTTAACAGCTATATAAAAGCTAATAATAATTATAATAATAATAATATATGTAAGGGGAATACCATTATGGTATGTGACCTAAATAAGTTAAGTCTAAGCCCTAAGGTATTGAATTCTCTCTAAAAATCTTTAACTTTAATTCTACTTCTCCACGAATTCCTATCCTCAACCATGTCCTCAGAGAGGTTTAGGTCTATCAAATCATGCCTAATCCTCTCATCCCAAGTCAATTTCGGTCATCCTCTACCCCTCCTCCCCTCTATAGTAATGTTTTCTACGGATCTAACAGGATTCGTCGTCTGTCTTCTCTTTACATGTCCAAACCATCTCAATCTCCACTCTCTTATCTTGTCTGCTATGTTCGCCACCCCTAATCTCTCGCGAAACACAACGTTTCTTATTCGGTCTAGCCTTGTGTGCCCACACATCCAACGTAGCATTCTCATTTCTGCTACCTCCATCTTCCGCACTTGTGCCTTCTTGATGGCCCAACAATCTGTTCCATATAGCATTGCAGGTCTAACTGCCACCCTATAGAATTTTCCTTTTAGTTTAGTCGGGAAACTCTTATCGCACAATATACCTGTGGCTGCTTTCCATCTACACCATCCTACCTGAACTCGGTGGGTCACATCACTGTCTAATTCCCCATCGCTCTGTACAAATGATCCTAAATACTTGAATTTCGTTACCTGCGGGACCACCTGCCCTTCAATTGTGATCTGTGCGTCTTCATTGTCGTTTATCCCACCAAAATCACAGTGTAGGTACTCCGTCTTAGATCGGCTAATCTTTAAACCTTTTGTCTCTAAGGTTGTTCGCCACTCCTCAAGCCTCATGTTTAGATCTTGTTTTTTCTCAGCAAGTAACACAATATCGTCTGCGAACATCATGCACCACGGGAGAGTCCCCTGAATCGACTTTGACAACTCATCCAAGACTACTGCAAAAAGAAACGGGCTCAACGCTGACCCCTGGTGAAGACCTACCTCTACAGTAAAGAAATCAGTATCCCCCACTGGCGCACGGACACTTGTTTCACTCCTGGTATACATATCCATAATTATCTCTATGTATTTCCTGGGCACTCTTCTACCCTCCAAGCACTCCCAGAGCACCTGTCGTGGCACACTGTCGTAAGCCTTTTCTAGGTCAATAAACACCATATGTAGATCACGCTTCTTCTCCCTATACTTTTCCATTAATCTTCTTATAAGGTGTATTGCCTCTGTGGTGGAACGCCCCGGCATGAAGCCAAATTGGTTGACCGTAACCTGAGTTTCTCGTCTAAGTCTAACCTCAATCACTCTTTCCCATAGCTTCATAGTATGACTTAGTAGTTTGATTCCTCGATAGTTACCACAACATTGGGCGTCTCCTTTGTTCTTATAGATAGGAACTACAACGCTGCTCCTCCACTGGTCTGGCATCTTACCTGATTTGAGAATACTATTGAACAGAGTAGTTAAGCACATGACTCCTTCCTCCCCCAGACACTTCCACACCTCGATGGGTATGTTGTCTGGGCCAACCGCCTTAGACCTTCCCATCCTCCTAAGTGCATCCTTCACCTCTTCTCGTGTGATCCGTCGGCAGTAGCAGTTATTCGATTGTTGTCGTTGAAAGTTTGTGTTGTCATGTTCTTCTTGGTAAGCTCTCCCATTGTTAAAAAGATTGTGGAAGTAGGTTTGCCATCTTAGCTTGATGTCCTGCTCCTTGACCAGTACATGCCCATCTGTATCCTTTATAAACTTCACCGGTCCTAGATCTTTCCTTCTACGCTCCCTGGTTTTGGCAATCTTAAACATAGCATGTTCCCCTCTTTTGTTTCTAGACTTTCATACATCCGTTTAAAGGCCGCCTTCTTTGCTTCCGCCACTGCCTTCTTCGCCTCTATCTTGGCCGTTTTGTAGTTGTCCCTCAATTCCACTCGCTCCTCCTCATTCATGCACCTCATTAGCTCCCTAAAACATCCTTGTTTGTCCATTATCTTGTCTTGCACTGCGTCATTCCACCACCAAGACTCCTTATGCCCACTTGTCTTTCCTGTTGTGACCCCGAGAGTCTCCTTTGCTATTTGGATGATCTTTGTCTCCATAGCTTCCCATATATGAGTTGAGTCCCCATTTAGTCGAGCCCGCGTATGCAGTATGAGTTTATCCTTAAACAGTAGGAGATTTTCGTCCTTCAAATTTCCCCATCGAATTCTCAGTGTACCTTTCTTCTCTCGAACAGTCAGCTTATTTCTGAAGGCTATATCTGTCACTAGTAGTCGATGTTGAGTCACAACTGCCTCCCCAGGTATGACTTTGCAGTCCTTCCACCAACGTCGGTCTCCTTGCCTCATCAAAAGGTAGTCAATTTGCGTGTCACGTCCGCCACTGCTAAAAGTGATTAAATGAGAATCTTTTTTCTTAAAATAAGAATTTATAATACCTAGGTCATGTGCCACCGCAAACTCTAGAAGATCTGTTCCGGTCTCATTCCTATCACCAAAACCGAAACCCCCATGTACGGCTTGAAAACCATCGTTAGCCTTACCAATGTGTCCATTAAAATCACCTCCTATGCAAATCCTCTCTCCCCTAGGTATGCCCCCTATCACTGCGTCTAGGCAATTAAATTTTAATATAAAATATAAGTTGATGTTATAAATAATTAAATTTTAATTTTAAAAATATCTAATTTCCTTCTATTTAGGTTCATTAAATCACTATCTCTATAAATTATACTAATTTTCTTCTTAGAATAATTAAACTTTTTAATACCAAAATAGTTCTCTCAAATAAATTAACTTCCCTCCTAAACTTATATTCTATCTCCCAATAAATTTTCCCTTAAATTGATTTCCCGCTCTCTTCATCTAGGGTTTATCAAATTTCCAATCCTACTGATAAACGGCGCACAACCATCCTTCAACATTGTCGTCGACAGGTTTGGTTTTTCAAGAACAGCCAAAACCATAGAGTGAAGAAATACCGCACCATATGGAACTGTGCGGTTCTCATTCGTTTGGAATGTATTTTTCTAAGAATTAATGGCTAAAACTTTGTTGGAGATATTAACGTAATATACATAATAATGTCAGATTTCTCTTTCTTGATTCATTTTGATTTTAATTCTTTTGGGATAATATTCATTTGGTACATCTAGGGCCATGGTGGTAGAAAATCATGGGATAATATTCATTTGGTACATCTAGGGCCATGGTGGTAGAAAATCACTAACCAGTTATGTTTGATCGTTGCAAAATCAAATTGAGGTAATAGAAATTATCTTCGATTGTTGCATAATCAAATTGATGCAATATTCGTCGTTACTTATAAAATACGGGTGCAAACGATCCGAGGGACCTGCGAGCTACTTGAGATAGGCTCGTGAAAAAGTTTGATCAAGTTGAGCTTAAAAGAGCCCGAGCCCGAGCCTGAGCTTCTAAATGTAAGCCCGTTTAATAAGAGCTCGAGTTTCAGTTATCTAGCTCGAGCCAAGTCACGTGCCTATTGTTTATATAAAATATGCGTATATTATATATACACAATAATTATAATATACAAAATTAATTAATAAATAGTAAACGAGTTGAGCTCGAGCTCTGTGCGTTTTGAATGAGCCGATCTCAAGTCTAGCCGAGCTTGGGCTTGGCTCGTTTGCACCCCTAATGAAAATCACTAAACAATCAAAGTTCAAGATTTAGAAAATACTTTTCAGAACTAATTGATTAATTTTTCTCTTGTTTTTTACCTTTTCAGTTTCTGTCGATGTGGCTTTCAACAACCAGCATGTTCTATCACTTTAACTCCACTGAAATGGATGATGTAGGCACAATGAAGGTAACATGGTTTAAATAATCATTTAATTTTTCACTAAAAAAGAAATTTCATGTTTTCGAAACAGGCTAGATGAATCTTTAGTTATCAGTTGCCCTATCTTCACACCAGAATTTATATCGTTACAATATGCTATTCGATCTTCAATTTTTAGGTATCAAATGAGGCTCATCTTTCACCTTGAAGAGGTATGTACCCGCCTCAACACGGAGCAAGGCGGGTCAACCCACAAGATAAAGACATTATGAAGGCACAAAGCCAAAACCTATGCGCATGGCGCATACAAAACATGCTCAGGCATCATATGCCCAGGCACACATATGCTCGCGCATCACATATGCGCGCGGCGCATCAGCGCGCGGCGCATATCACATGCTCGTGCATATCACATCTGCCCAGACACACATGCTCGCGCATCACATATGCGCGCAGCGCATCAGCGCGCGGCGCATATCACATGCTCGTGCATATCACATCTGCGCATGAAATATCTGCGCGTGAGAATAAAGAGAAGACCTCGCGCATTCTCAGGATGGGCGCATATCACACGTGCGCATAATCAACCTCGTCCTTATCCAAATCAGGATTAGGGCAACCTTGATTGTGCACGTCAGACAACCTTCCAGAAGGCATCTTTTTAAGGAGTAAGAATATGCTGATGTTGACAGCTGCCAAATGAAAGGTCGACAACTCAGCATGACACATGTGTTGCCACGTGATTACAACCAACGAGAAAGCGCCAGGTGTCCCAGAGGACATGTGGCGCAGTGCGATTGGAGGAAGCCAACGAGGTTGAGCCCAACCGGTGGTAACCCTAGCACTATAAATACAGCATCAACTCCACTTTGATGACACATTCATACTCAATCATTGACAGTTACAAGCAGTGATATCACATTCAATCGTATTGAATTACATTCACTCACAATCAGTTACATACAAAACAGACAGTCTCACAATCAGAGGGTATTCAGCTATTCAGCAAGACTCTTGAGGTTCTTTTACACTCATTATCATCTTCTCCACAATATACTGATTCTCACGCCGGAGGGTTACCCCAAAGAGGACCCCTCTGTCCCTTTCTGAGGGGTAAGTAACGGCGCTGTTCATTTTGTAGGTGGAAGAGCACAGACCCAGAAGAACCATCGGTGAAATAGTATAATCACACCCGAGGAAAGTAGATCTGCTACCAGTGAGTAGATCCACGTTTCTTCATTGGCGCCATCCACTGTTACAAAACGGCAATCAGATCTCATCAGATCTATAAAAAAAAAATCAATCACCATGGTTTCTGGAGTTCGTAACGTTGATCAAGCTCTGGAGGATATTGAACGTGAGGGTGTTAACGACGGACAGCAGGTTCTGAGGGTTCCGCGTGATTCTACGGGTACCACCAGCAACCGTCCCTTCGTCACAACCTCTCACGGCCAGACTGAAACTCCTCCAGACGATCTCACGTTACAAAATATGGCCGGCGCGAAACTGAAAGGACCAATGGGTCCAGAAGAAGAAACAAATGATCCAAATGAATGGCTCATAAACGAGCAGCGGCGTCTGATGGAAAAGTACAATGAAATGGTCAAGCAGAAAAAGCTAGCCGACCAAACACAAAGGCAAGCTTTTGATAAGCAGACTACAAAAAGGCCGCGCGCGCCGGAAGAAGGACATTCTGTTCACACTGCACACACTGAGTTCAGTGATGAAGAAGTGCATAGCATGAGGAAGACACGGGATACTCATGCAGGAGGCTCACAGCTCCGCGCGCCTGTGAACATGGCGCCTGGAGCCAGAGCAGATCTGGATCTGCACATGCCGTACAGCCCACCGGTCAGAGGGCAAGTGGACGTAACCACGCCCTACAGACCAGCCATCCTGGTAAAACACTCAAAGTTTACTGCGCGCATCGCGCAGGCTCCCATCCAGCACAAGACCAAGATGCCAAGTGGTCTGGGCAAATATGATGGCACAACAGATCCAGATGACTTTTTGCAAGGTTTCTATAACACGGGAAACCTAGAGAGCTGGACGATGCCAACATGGTGTCATATGTTTGCTCGCTGCCTCACGGGCGCAGCGCGGGTATGGTTCGAGAGCTTGCCGACAAGGCAAATTGATGGGTTCGAGAAACTATTAGAAAAGTTCCAAGCCCACTTCGTACAGCAGCGCAGGCACACCCGCGATCCTGATGACATCATGCACTGCATACGCAGGAATGATGAAACGATTGAAGATTACATCACTCGTTTCAATCAGGAGTCCCTGGCAATCGGAGGTATAACCGAGCAACTCCTGCGCGTGGCCTTTATACAAGGCGCGCGCAGTGATCAATTACGACGAGCTCTTGTAAGCAAAGACGGTATGCCCACCACGTGGGCCAAGTTAATGGAGGCATCGCGAGTTTTCGCGAGGAACGAGAAACAGATTGCCCAAGATAGGGCAAGAGAAAGAGCGCATCAGGCTGAATCACCGCGCAGCAAGGAGAAGAGGGCCAAACAGAACTCTGTATGGTCCAGGTTGCAGCCAACAAGTTTTTCTTCCGCAGAAAAACAAGCGCAACCAAGCTCACCCCAGCCCCAAAAAGATGTTCGTAATCGCGGGGAGGGTGACAAGAGGGAGGGCGGCAGAGATCCTAGCAGACCCCTGCCAAGAATATGGACTCCCCTCACTAAAACACCTTCACAGGTGTTAAGTACAGAGAATGTCCAGTTCAAGCCCCCCAAGCAACTACACTACAAGGGACCGCAAAACAGTGGCAAATATTGTGAATTTCACAGGTCCCCGGGCCACAACACCGACGCATGCCATCATTTAAAGGATGCGATCGAGAAGGATGTAAAGTCAGGCAGGCTGGCTCACTTGGTGAAAAACCAAAGAATAGAAGATGAGCAACCGGAAGGAGCCTCTGCCAGCAAGAAATACAAAAGAATCTGTGTGGCTGAGGGGGGACGACAAGGGCAGACGTCAAAAAAGAGAAGCGCGCAAATCCACGGGGATTGGCGCGAGCAGCAAGTCATCTTCCCAAGAATCAGGGGAGGCCCTTCAATAAGCAGTCCTCTCGTCATCACCACACACATCGCTCATTACGAAGTGTCGAAAGTCCTGGTGGACACTGGAAGCGAATCTGACATTATGTATGAGCAGTGTTTCAGAAAGTTAGACCCGGCAGACCAAGCGCGGCTCGAAATTGTGAACGCACCAATCTGTGGTGTTTCAAATGAAATCATCCATCCACTGGGCCAGATTCAGTTTGAATTGACTATGGGGGATGATGAGCACAAGCGAGCAGAAGTTGTTAACTTCTTGGTCTTGCCTACCACGTCATGCCACAATATGATCCTGGGTAGGGGAACGATTGCCCAATTTAATGCTGTACCGTCGCCAGCGCACGGCGCTTTGGGGTTTCCTACACCAACGGGCGTAACATTTGTTTATCGCGATCATTTGTGCGCAGTGACAAGTACGCCGCGGGAGGGGAGAATGAAACTTCAAATGGCGGACAATGCGCCAGAGAAGTGGATTTTAAACCCAAAATTCCCCGAGCAAACGGTCACAATTGGCGCTACCATTTCAGACGAAACGAGATTGAGAATGAAAAGGTTGCTCACAAAATACACGTCGGTCTTCGCGTGGCAACACTCCGATATGACTGGGGTCCCGCGAGACTTGGCGCAACATTCTCTTAACACGTTCAAGTCGGTGGAGCCAATTGCTCAGAAAAAGAGAATCATGGGGGATGAAAAGGCGAAGGCCATGAATGAGCAAGTTGAGGACCTGTTGCGCGCAAACATCATCCGTCCGATCCGATACCAGACGTGGGTAGCCAATCCTGTGATGGTAAAGAAAAGCAACGGGTCATGGAGGATGTGTATTGACTTTAAGGACCTCAACAAAGCATGTCCGAAAGACTGTTACCCCCCCCCCCCCCCAAACATCGACGCAAAGGTGGACTCCGTGGCGCCATTCAAGCTCAAGTGTTTCCTGGATGCCTACAAAGGCTATCATCAGATTCAAATGGCACCACAAGACGAAGACAAGACGGCCTTCAGGACCGACAAGGGTGTTTTTTGTTACACAAAAATGCCCTTTGGTTTAAAGAATGCGGGCGCCACCTATCAGAGACTTATGGATTCGGTTTTCAGTGAACAAATCGGAAGAAATCTAGAAGTCTACGTTGATGATTTGGTGATCAATAGCAGGGAGGAGAGACAAATGCTCAAAGACATCGAGGAAACTCTTCAGCGCCTAACGGAAGTTAACATGAAGCTCAACCCGAGCAAATGTACTTTTGGCGCGGAAGAGGGGAAATTTCTTGGTGTAATGGTCACTAAGGATGGTTTCAAGGTGAACCCTGAAAAGGTGGAGGCCATCCTTGACATGCCTTCACCATCCACCATGAAAGAGGTTCAGAAGCTGAATGGTAGACTGGTGTCAATCAACAGGTTCCTAGCGAACCACGCCAGCAAATCTACTCCATTCGTTAACACTTTGAGGAACTGCTTGAAGAAGAGCCAATTCAAGTGGACGCCTGAGGCTGAGCAAGCTTTCACTGAGATAAAAGAATGTCTCATAAAGTTGCCCGCGCTCACAGCTCCACTTCCTGGCGAAACCCTTACATTGTACCTGTCAGCTGGAGACCGCGCCATCGGCGCAGTATTATTGGTGGATCGCAAGGGGATCCAAACGCCAATATACTATGTGAGTCGGGTGCTCACAGACCCTGAGACGCGCTATTCCATCATGGAAAAGTTAGTTTTGTCACTAACACACGCGTCGCGCAAGCTCCATAGATACTTCAATGGTCATCCTATTGAAGTTCTGACTGGTTACAACATCCAGCAAGTCTTGCGACGCCCCGCGCTCTCCGGAAGGCTGACAAAGTGGGCGCTGGAATTAGGTGAACACACGATCACCTATAAGCCTCGTCCAGCAATAAAGGGTCAAGTTTTAGCGGATTTCATCACAGAAATCCCAGATGGAAAGATTGAAGAAGCTCAGCGCGAGGTAGACCCTCCGCGAGCAAACGATGAAGAAGATGTTTGGAGGCTATTCACTGATGGAGCCTCCAACAGCGAAGGGTCCGGCGCAGGCCTCAAACTGGTGGACCCTGATAATCATGAATATACTTATGCTATTAGGTTGGACTTCAAGAGTACCAACAATGAGGCTGAGTATGAAGCCCTGCTGGCTGGTCTGCGCATTGCGCGCAAGTTTGGAGTTAAAAGGCTAGAGGCCCATGTTGATTCTTACTTGGTAGCTGCTCAGGTCAACGGCCTATATGACGCCAAGGAGAACACAATGCCTCTATATCTAGAGCAGGCAAAAAAGCTCGTCGAGCAGTTTGACTTCTTCAGAATCATACACATCTCGCGCAGCGAAAATAAGTCTGCTGACGCGTTGAGTAAGATGGCTTCAACTAATTTTGATCACTTTGGCAAAGATGTCAGGGTGGAAGTGATGAGCAACCCGTCAGTGCAAACGCAATCTGTTCTTGTAATTCATACAACCCCTTCATCCTGGATAACTCCAATAATGGAATTCCTGAAGGAGGGGAAGTTACCGGACGATCGCGCACAGGCGAGAAAGATAAGACACAAGGCGCAGAATTATGAACTACTTGATGGTACAGTATATCGGCGCTCTTATCTTGGACCGCTCATGAAATGCCTGGATGCTGAAGAAGCAAGCTATGTGATTAGGGAGATTCATGAAGGAATCTGTGGAATACACGCTGGTCCGCGCATGGTGGTTGCCAAGGCAATGAGCTCAGGCTACTATTGGCCAGGCATGTACTTGGATGAGCTAAAAGAAATCCAAAAATGCAAGGCATGTCAGAGCTACGCGCCAAACACCATGCGTCCAAAGAACAACTTGATTCCAGTGACCTCCGCATGGCCTTTCCACAAATGGGCCATTGATATTGTGGGGCCCCTGCCGCAAGCGCAAGGGCGAGTGAAATTTTTGGTAGTGGCGATAGACTATTTCACAAAATGGGTTGAGGCCAAGCCACTAGCAAAAATCACAGCTGAGGCGATGAAGCAATTTATCTGGAGCCACATCATTTTACGTTTTGGCCTTCCTATGGAAATTGTGAGCGACAATGGCAAACAATTCACTGACAGGAAGATATCCAGCTGGCTCAAAGAATTGCACATCAACCAAATCTTCACTTCGGTCTACCACCCTCAAGGGAATGGCCAAGTGGAACGCGCGAATCAAAGTTTGTTAAATGGGCTGAAGAAAAGATTGGAGGGAGAATCCCATTCTTAGGTCGAAGAGTTACCTAATGTCCTGTGGGCGCACAGGACATTAAGCAAAACTAGCAATGGCGAATCCCCGTTCAGCCTAACCTATGGGACAGAGGCTATGATCCCAGCAGAAATTGGATGCCCATCCCATAGGGTACTCATGATGAGCAAGACTGATAACGAGCGCGAAAGAAGATTGGACCTCAACTTGCTTGAAGGGCGCAGAGAAGCGGCTATCATCAATGAAGCCAAATACAAGAAAAAGCTGGAAAAATATTATAATCAGCGCGTTAAAGAATGCCACTTCAAGAAAAATGATTTTGTCCTTCGAAACAATGAAGCTAGCCGCGCGATACCCCCAGGAAAAATGTCCCCCAATTGGGAGGGACCTTATCAAATTTCAGAAGATTTGGGGAAAGGCGCGTACACTTTAAAAGATTTGAATGGAAAAAAGATACCGCGCGCGTGGAACGCGGCACAACTTAGAAAATGCTTCATGTAAAAGTTCAAATATGTAATCAAGGCTTTTAAGCCATCATGAATGATGATTCGCGCTATCTTTCAATATTTGTTCTATTACCTTTGCATACATGTTTCACACTTCCTTTATTAATTTGGAGCAATATGACAACACTATATTGACTTCAAAACAAAATAAAACGAAGTAAAACATACATGCGCGAGCCTTAGCTCAAACGCGTTAATGAGTCTTAACTCTAAAACGTCAGGGCCTTAGCCCAAACCTACGAGCCTTAGCTCAAACACGTTAATGAGTCTTAACTCTAAAAAGTCAGGGCCTTAGCCCAAAACAAAGAGCCTTAGCTCAAAACACTCACAAACATCCATCTTACATCACGCGCAGCCTGATCATAAAAATCCTTAAACACAACTAAGGCAAAGTACATGCCAAATCATAGTTGTTAAGGTCTCAGGTCGAGGTCGCGCGCGGAATCATAGTGGATATCTGAGTAACACATGCTGACATGTAATGGCTAATACTCATACTTCCATGTAAAAACAGCGCGACTACGAAGCGCGAAAAAGGAATTGTGAAAAGTTATCGCGCATGTCAGCATAAACAAGATACTGCGACACCACTTACAAAATAAGACTATGGTTAAGTGAATAATTTCCTTACAACCTTGTTCTTATTTTAACGTGCAAGCATATCTTATATCTATACAAGCAAACATGAAGAGATGAATGGAAATGCGCAAGATGTGAAAAAGAGAACAAGTTTCATTCCATTGCATTGAAATTTACAAGTATGATGAGTTACAAATTACAAGTATAAAAAAAAATATACAAAATTTGATGAAGGGCTTCTCAAGTCTCCACGTCGACGTCAGCCACTTCATCACCTTCATTATCTCTCGCAGCATCTGGCGCGGCCTGCTCCTCATCTCCGAACTGACCATAGTCAAGTTCTTCCTCCTCATTGGAGTCTTCTATCACAACGGTGTCAGGAGCAGATTCTTTCGCCGCGCCAGAGCCGCTGGCAGGGGCAACATCCCCCGCGCCACCATCATCGCCACCAGCCCTCTCGCATTCATCGAGCAACTTTTTTAGCGCGCCGAGGTCGGGCTGGTCAGCAAGCGCAGCTATCTGCAAATCATTAGAAAAGTATTGAGTACAAAACACTTGGAAAAATTAGTCAAGTAAAACTCATTAAGGTCAAGGTACCTGCATAAGGATGGGGATGGGAGTATTCATATACTTTTCCCCCACCGCGGCCATGTCCGCGCAGGCCGCGTCGCTCTTGTAAGGGTACTCGGATGGGTTCTTCTTCAACATGCCATATTCATACCCATCCGTAAACCCTTCGGCTCGGCCCACCAAGCGCGCGGCGGCATTGCAGTCCATCACAAGGGCCTGAAACTCGGCGGAATATTTCTTCGCCAAAGCGCAGCGAGTCATGCCCTGTGACACCAGCCATTGGCGATCCTGCGCGAGGCCAGCAACAGACGTCTCGAGGACAGGAACCTGGGAGTTTAATAACTCAACAGTTTCCTTAGTCTTTTTTAGCTCCTCCTTATCAGACGCTGCTGCCGCCAAAATTTTTTCTTTCTCCGCCTGCGCAGCACCAAGTGCTTCCTGGCTGGACGCCGCCGTCGCCAAGGCCTCATCTCTATCGGCCTGCGCGGCCGCCAACTCCCTCTTCAGGCGCGCAACCTCGCTTTCCAGTGATGATTTTTCAGTGATACTCTGGACGATAGCTTGGTCACGCGCCTCAGCCTGCTGTTCCAAGACACGCACTCTACGCTCGTACTTGGCAACTTCGGCCTCCGCCAACTGCTGCTTCTCCCGCGCAGCTTGGAGCTCATGCCCGCGCTTAATATAGGCGGTGTTGGCACTTGCTCGGTATTCGCTGAGCTCCGCCTGGAGTTTCTCAGCTCGTGCGCGAGCATCAGAAAGGTTCCAGGCGGCCACCTTAGCCTCTTGCTGGGCTGCCACAAGAGCATCGCGTACTTTAATATAATCGCGATGAAGCTCTTGGGAGGCAGCAAAGAAAGCTGACCCAGCGAAAATGTGATCGTTGAGCAAGTCAGCGCGGGTGCGCTCCTCCTGATACCTCCTTTCAGTAGGAGGCACGGCATGAGCCCAGAAGTCCTCGCATACGCCCATGGATTGGAAGGAACTGTCTTCATTAATATTCCATCTCGGGCGATAAACGTGGTCACCTTCCTACAAAACACAAGAAATGTTCTAAGTCATAAACATACTTATATGGAGGTACGCGCAGCGGAGCAACAAATTAAAACATACCTGCGGGGATGAAGCAGAAAAGTCAGCGCCAGCCCCACCAGAAGTATGCGCTGCGAAGACTTGTGGCATCGCAGGGCTGGCGCGGTCTCCCAAGGAGTCCTCAGCTTGAGCCCCCTCATCCTCCTCATCTTCTTGAATAGGCCTCTTCTCCTGCGACCTGGGGGGCTCCAAACCAGCATCGCGGAGAGGGCTGCGCGTAGGAGGAGGCGAGGGAGGTCTCGACGCCGCCAGTTCGGCGCGCAATACGGCTTCCTGCTCCTTTGTAACCCCAATAAGGGGAGAATCAGCACTAGCAGGAGCAGGACCAGAACCAGCGGCGCCGCCAGCGGCGCCGCCAACGGCGCCAGGAGTGTCACCGGCAACTTGTACGCCAGCTACAACTCCTATGAACAAATCAACAAGGAAAAATGGTTTATGACAGAGTCCATAAAGTTCATTCTACCCTTTTCAGAGGGTAGAACAGGGGACTCAGAAGCAGCCCCCGGCGCAGCCTCAGCACCTTGTCGCGCCTGCGGCTGATCTGCTACAGTCGTCGGTTCTGCAAACAGTCAAAGGAGCAAAGGTTTAATAACAATTCAACCAGATGAAGACAAGCAAAGTATACCTGTTGCAGGCGCGGCACTGCTTCTCTCTTCAGCCGCGCGAACGGAGGAGGTGACGCCACCATACCTCAAGTGGACAGGAGGTCTGCCCACTCTCACATGCAGGGAAGCTAAAGAAACCTTGGTGGTAAACACCTGGGTTTCCTTAGGTCCCTTCGTTTGAGCATGGGGATGAGCAACAGGGGTGTCATTTTTCTTCTGTTTCTTACTTGCCCCTGCGCCAGATTTCCCCTTACCTTTGCGCTTTAGTAGGGGCGCCTCCTCTTCCTCCTCCTCCTCTTCCGCGAGCTCCAGCTCGTAGTTTTCAAGCGCATCTGCAAAAACAACCAACAGAACTGTTAATAAACTTGGGTATTCTAAAGGAATGAGCATAAGTGCGAAGGCTTACCAGGCGCGTCACTGTCAAAGTCAAATTCCAGATTCACTGGGATGAACATGTCATCGAAGCGATCTGAGAAACCAACTTCCCCAGCGCCAAGCGCGACGGAGCCACCCTCCACTTGTTCATCATAAGCGGCAAGGACATAATCCTTGGTGACTGCGCAAAAACAAGTCAAGTGATATCAGCAAAAGAATTATGTTCGCGCAGAAAAAGAAATAAAGCAATGAAATAAACTTACACAACCCGTCGACTTGGATAACGGGCTCAAGCGCGCTGTCGGCCCATAGCTTACTCATGCCGACCCCCACCAGCGCCTCCTCGCAAATTTTCTTCGCGGGGGATGGTTCGGCGGTCAGTTTCTTAACCCAGGCGCCAGTTGGATTCTTGAGGACACCCTCATCCGCAGGCGCAGAAGAGATAGAGCGCATGGTCATACGGATGGGTATCACACCAGCCCTAATGTAAAAGAACCTCTCAGACCAGTCATGAAGGCTCTTGAATGAAACAGTGGAGCACTTCACCTTCTGACTGCGAGGAATAAAAGAGATCCAATTGTCTTGGATCTTGGGCTTGTAAAAATACTGAAAGCGCCGAGGAGTCGGCTCCTCGCGCTGGGATTTGCACATGAACTCAAAGTGAGTCACGCGCACGAGTCCAAACGGATGGACTTGGGATATATGAATCCCATAGAACTTCAGCAGTGCACCCACAAACCTTGTTATCGGGAGACGAAGGTTGCAGTGGGTGAAAAAGTGGCTATATAGGGATATATAGCCGGCAGGCGGGTCCGCCGCCGTTTGCCCGGACCTAGGCAACATGCAGCCAAACAGGGTGGGAAAGCCCTGAGAGGCGATGAGGTTGTCGAGATCCGCCTGCTTCAATTTGCAGAGGATTTCATTCCACCTTTTGGTGGCCTTGGTCCTCCCTACTTCCTCCGATGTGGTCTCAACAACCCTCTTCCCTTTCCCCTTTTGCTTCAATGTCGACATCACCACAGACTTCACACGGCGTCTTCGAGAGGCAACAGAGGTGATTGAGGGGCTAGACGAGTCTGAACTATCAGACATACAACTGCAGCAGCAGATAATCGAAAAATCGAAAAGATGAATACACTCAATTCAGAATATGAAAGGCAGAAAATCGAAAATTTGCAACAATGAAGATGAAGATAAAAATTTCCTAAGGGCCTGCTTTTATAGGCCCAGGAGAGAGAAAAATGGTAACTGATGGGATTTCACGCGCCCCCACTCGCAGGTGTAAGCCAACGAGGGCGCGGCACGTGTCCCAAACACTGTTGAGGGGACATAAAAACGTAACGGACCTGCCACGGAGCAGAGACGCGCCCCCACTCGCAGGTGCTAACCAATGCGAGCGCGACACGTGTTCAAGACAGCTGTGTGAGGGGACGTGAAAGGCAACTGTAGCACCTCGAGCACACGAAACGTCTGACATGTTTACGGCGCACGTCACCAACAACTAACCACGTGTTTGGACCCTTCGTTTTCAACCCTTCGTTTTCAACCAAATGGATAGAACTTCGCGCAACGATGGAAACAACAAAGAAAACGACAAAACCCCTTTAAAAGACCAAATCAGTAAGTCTAATATCCATCTTACCGCGCTCGCGCGAGATAAGACACACATTAGACTGGGGGGGCTTGAAGAGGTATGTACCCGCCTCAACACCGAGCAAGGCGGGTCAACCCACAAGATAAAGACATTATGAAGGCACAAAGCCAAAACCTATGCGCATGGCGCATACAAAACATGCTCAGGCATCATATGCCCAGGCACACATATGCTCGCGCATCACATATGCGCGCGGCGCATATCACATGCTCGTGCATATCACATCTGCCCAGACACACATGCTCGCGCATCACATATGCGCGCAGCGCATCAGCGCGCGGCGCATATCACATGCTCGTGCATATCACATCTGCGCATGAAATATCTGCGCGTGAGAATAAAGAGAAGACCTCGTGCATCCTCAGGATGGGCGCATATCACACGTGCGCATAATCAACCTCGTCCTTATCCAAATCAGGATTAGGGCAACCTTGATTGTGCACGTCAGACAACCTTCCAGAAGGCATCTTTTTAAGGAGTAAGAATATGCTGATGTTGACAGCTGCCAAATGAAAGGTCGACAACTCAGCATGACACATGTGTTGCCACGTGATTACAACCAACGAGAAAGCGCCAGGTGTCCCAGAGAACATGTGGCGCAGTGCGATTGGAGGAAGCCAACGAGGTTGAGCCCAACCGGTGGTAACCCTAGCACTATAAATACAGCATCAACTCCACTTTGATGACACATTCATACTCAATCATTGACAGTTACAAGCAGTGATATCACATTCAATCGTATTGAATTACATTCACTCACAATCAGTTACATACAAAACAGACAGTCTCACAATCAGAGGGTATTCAGCTATTCAGCAAGACTCTTGAGATTCTTTTACACTCATTATCATCTTCTCCACAATATACTGATTCTCACGCCGGAGGGTTACCCCAAAGAGGACCCCTCTGTCCCTTTCTGAGGGGTAAGTAACGGCGCTGTTCATTTTGTAGGTGGAAGAGCACAGACCCAGAAGAACCATCGGTGAAATAGTATAATCACACCCGAGGAAAGTAGATCTGCTACCAGTGAGTAGATCCACGTTTCTTCACACCTTTAAAAAGGTTTCTTGAGTTTAAAATGACCTTTGTTTGAGACAAGTTCATGATAAAGGTACTGTACCAGGTTAAAGAAATGGGGATTTTTATGTTATTTTATTTGTTGAATACGAAGACTTGGCAAATATGCTCAAATTTATTTATGTAATCAGAATTTGGTCCATCACAACTCTTTTATCACTTAATTATCATCATCAAGAATTCATAATGATAATGCTAATTACTTAAACTTTTAATTGTTACTTTTTAATTATTTTGCAATGTTAAATGGATGTGCTTATGTCGTAATCTTGGCATTAAATTGATCAGCCAAAACTTTTCATGTTGCAGGGCAAGAAAGACAATTGGACAATTGATTTCTAAATTTTTGTTGACATTGTAATTAAGGTAATATGTTGGTTTTGTGTCTATTTGTTAGGTGTTCGGGCTAGTTAAGTCTTAATAAGTTGCTATTTGCTAAAATTGTTAGTGTTTTGCAATCTTTAAAAAGTTAATTTGTTAATGGTAGTATAGTATACTTAATTGTTAGTGTTAAATCGCTATATACATAAATTCTGCATGATATTAAAATTACCGATATCTCACCGTGGTAACCGACATCTCAAACATCGGTCCTTGATCGATATCCGATATTTTTCCGTATTAACTGCATAGCCAAGAATAGTGACTTTCATAAGCAAGATAACTTTTAGATTTTTTTTCTGAATCATTACTAATGCTTGTTTATATGGTTGATGATGACAGCGTAGATATTATGAGAAGTTTTGGAGCTACGTTGTATAAAGTGAAATTCTCACCAGAAAGAACGTTTAGATTCATCGTGCAAACATTTGGAATTTGATATACGTTACTTATTGCACAACTTTTGTCTAGCATTTGGAACTTGTTTCGGATTGAACTTATTATTGAAGTTATGATATTGAGGTTTATATATTTACTTTTATCAAAATTTTAGTTTATATTTTGTATTGTAAATCATGTAATTTTTGTGATAAAATTATGTATCACAAAAAATATTGTATATATTTAAATAGAAATAGTTTTTACACACAATTTATCACAAAATTATATTTAAATTGTAGAAAAAAAGGTGTCACTAAAACTAGTATGAATACGTAACTAAGATTACCTTTTAAAGGCACAAAAATTGTGTCACAAAAGTTTTTTTTTTATATTGTGGCAAAAAAATAAGTGTCACTAAAAGCCCAAAACCTTTGTGCGGCAGATAGAGAAAGTGCCACTAAAAGACTTTAGCGTCACTGCTTCTAGTGACACTTTTTTTCTGCGCCGCACATTCTTAAAAAGGTCTTTAGTGGCACTTTTTTATTTTTTAGTGACACTTTTTGTATGTCACTACATGACATTTTTTTTTGTAGTGAAATATACGTTTAAATATATAATTATATTAAAATTTATATCTTGGAAATTTTAACGTAATTTGATGGTTAAATATGGTTAACACTCTTAATTCGTTTAATATGTCTATTATAGTTTTGTTTTAAAAAAATACATATATATATACACACACATATATAATATATATTTATTAAATATGAATGAATTTATAAAGACGTTTTTACAACGAGAAGCATCAACATTAGCGTCGGTTTTTAATAAAATAATTGTTGATTTATAAATATACACTTATAATACATACACATATACATACATACATACATACATATATATATATACACACACGAAAACATGTATCGAAACTAGCCGACACGAAACGTTAACCTTACGATGCTGGTTTAAATAAAATATTGTTTATTTAATATTTAGTATTAATTATAATATATTATATATGGTTAAAACAAGCTTAAATATCAAAATAAAAATAAAACCAAAAAAATTATGGCCGGCCGGATTCGAACCCGCGACCTTGGACGTCCAAAAACTTAGCATACACACCCTAGCCAACTGGGCTAAGGTGTCAGCTGGTTATAGAATGAAAACAAACTGATATATACAGAAACAAGTTATCCCCAATTTGATTATAAAACCCTAAATGTTCAGTCGATTAATCCATTCATAATTCATTCAATTAATGTTAGGGTTAAGATTATACGATGTTAGGCGAACCCAATGCATCTTCTAATTACCTGATTTGATGTTATAACGCAGATTAAATTGAATCACGACAGGCCGACGACGAGGATGAAAGAACGAGCAAAATTAGACTTCGATAATACGATTAGCCATAGGGCTCCTGATGTCGCTGGTCTTAGGGAGTTACAGACACGTTTAATTGAATTTTGATAAACCCTACGTTATATAATTAGTTTTAGGTTAAGTCGGTTCATAGTATTTTGATTATACACAATTATTGATCTTGTTTCCTAATTATTGATGTTGCTTAAGCCGAAAATAATGATAATAATCGTAAACACGATTTAATTCCGAGTTTAGAACGAAGATTGTGGCTCAAGAAAGTTAAACGGGTCACGGATTTGGATTACGGATATGGGTTAACGGGTTGGGTAATGTGTTATTGTAACGTCCGTAATTTCCGATAAAAAGGTTTAACCTTGTAGTGTTGTGTGCACCTTCGGGCTTGACCCGGCATTCTTCCGAGAGCTCCGGGCCACCCTCGTAAGCGTTTGTCACTTAACTTTTCTTACAAATTCGATCATTAGTAAGTGGAGGGGCTAGGATGTATTATTATTATATTATGATACAAAAAAAAAAACATAACCCTAAACCCTACAAGGTCCAATCGGCCCCCCCTCCCCCTCTCTTCTCGATTTCCGTGCAAGACCAGCCCGTTTCCGGCCATCCAAACTTCAATTCCATGTCGGTTCTATCTTAGTATAACTCTTTTTCACCATTAAACCATTTGTTGAACACGTTAGGGTTGAGTTTTGATTATAACAATTTTTTTCTGACAGATTCATACTCGTTTATTGCTCGGTCAGTAACTCGATGAAAATATATTGATTTTGATCGATTCTTGTTTCTATGATGTTCTACTTTGAGTCTAGTTTCCAGAAAGGTATAATATGTAATTTTTGGACGAGATTTGAATACTTTTTATAATTTTATAAGATCGAGTGTCAAAGTTGATGCGGGATGATGGATTCTGGTCTGTCTTCCCGACATCATAACCCTTTTTCGACAAGTCTAAATTGGTTGGTTCCACTTCTGGAAGTTAATATTTTGAGTTAGGAACCAAACTCAATTGGAATCGTTTAATTTGGCTGGGTAATGAATTTTATAAAAATAAAACCATTTTGTTGCGCACTGAAATAGCTGCACATACCTTTTTGTGTTGGAGGAATTTTTATGATTTTTGTGTCCACTAGAAAAATATAACAAAAATATTTTTATAAACATAAGATATTTATGCAACTCTGGTAAAAAAAATTTTAAATTTTTAAAAACCTAAGACATTTATCAAAGTCTGGTAAAAATTTAATAGTTTAATTCCATGGTTTTCCTATGTAATAAAACACATCTTTGCATGCTAAAATCTGCATGTTATATTCGTTATTGATCGATAAGTTCGTTTTAGGCTTAACCGGTGGCTGCCCTTTCTCGCATCTTTCGAGGCTGTTATAATTGAAGTTCGTGCTCCGTCATCTTCTTAGGTATGTCTAGTGTAATATACTTTAGTATCATGAGTTTTGGCATTCGTTAGATTGGTCAATTGTTGATGAAGTGAAAACTAGGTTTCGGTTGATTAGTTTGTCAATTGTTGCGTCTAACGCATTGTTTGAGGGAATTAACAACCAATTCGGATGTTGTAGCCTCGGTATGATTTGTTGGCTGTGAAAAACTATGTTTTTATGTTATTAGGGTTGAATTGGTTGTCGGTTATTCAAACGGGTCGGTACGGCGCAAATTCGCGTTTATTGGTAATTTGTGCATCGTGCTTGCTAATTACCAACCCATCCAACTCGTGTAGCGTCGTGTGTTGGCTGTGATTTTACTAAATTGGGTCCACACGGGGCTGAGTCGGTATCTAAGTGCATAAACAACCCGTTAACGCACGTATTCGATAAAGTCAACAACTTTCGGGGGTAAATTAGGAACCCTTTTGTCCCCGGGATTAACTAAGGGTGGTTTTGGTAAATACATGGCCTCGGGGGCTGATGTAATTGGATTTGGTAATGTCAAGGATTTAGGTCAATCAAATCATGTCAGAACGTCTCGTAGGATAAGCGAGTCGGTGCGTTTAGTTAGTAATCTTTGTGTGCAATCCGACAGGCTTGTAAACTGTGGATTGGCTTTGAAGTTCTCATACCTATTGTTATTTGATTGGCTCGTTTCAGGTGAGTTCATGATGCCATTTTTAATCTTTTTACGTTTTGGGCTAGCATACACACCTTATTATGATTTTAACCGATTTTAAATTCGTTTAAACAATTGGTTTGGTATTGTATGATCTTGTTTGTGGTTGTGCCTTTATGAAGACATGTGTAAATTATATTTTATGCCTTAGGATATTTTAGACTCGTTTAAGCTCATATATCCCTTAAGGTTATACATTTTACTTGGGCTCTAAGCCTCGAGGTTGCCATTAGGCTTAGTATTGAATGCCTAGATTATCCATTATTTATGGATTGTATGTGGTAATATTGTTGGTTGGATGTTTGAATTAGATGTTTGTATGTGTGTATGTGAATGTGTATGTGATGGTAAACTATGACCGGGTCAAATATATTACTCGGGGAGGACCCGGGTTGAGGAGGCTCGTGTTGCACGTTTATGATGCGGCTGGGTTAAATATATTACTCGGGGAAGACCCGGGGTGAGGAGGCCCGCCGTTCTATAAACCGTGGTCGGGTCAAATATATTACTTGGGGAAGACTCGGGGTGAGGAGGCCCGTATCACATGTTTGGTATGTTAAACCGCAACCGAGTCAAATATATTACTTGGGGATGACCCGGGGTGAGAAGGCTCGTGTTGCGTGATTTTGTTTTCTTAAACTTTGACCGAGTAAAATATATTACTTGGGGATGACCCGGAGTGAGGAGGCTCATGTTGCATGATTTTAACGGTTTTGTAAAACCGCGGCTGGGTCAAATATATTACTCGGGGAAGACCCGGGGTGAGGAGGCCCGTGCTGCGTGAAAAGATGTTTAATGTTTTATTTACTTATGATTTGGTTAAGAAAAGCTACTTATGATTTTATGGACTCATGATTTTCCCCTACATTCCATATGGAATTTAAATTTTTAATGAATGTCGTTTATGAAAACTTGAACTCACTCAGCTCAAGCTGACTTTGTGTGTATGTTAGATTGACTTTCAGGTTAAGAAGTGGATGCTACCGCTTGGTCATGCTGGATACTACTCGGGAGGTTGAAGGCATTTCTGGTCGAGAATTTCAAATAAAATAGATATTTTATTTATATTTGGTTTTTGGACACTTGTACCCGTATTTGGGATTTTTAAATATTTACACTTTTTCCGCTGTTATTTACTCTGAACTTGTTTTAAATAAAACGAATCGTTTGGTTTTAAATTTTTGTGAATTTGTGGACGTGATTACCAACTGTAGGATTCCCGGGATTCGGGGTCTTACAAGTTGGTATCAGAGCCATGGTTCGAGGGATTCGAGCATTCTCGGATGCTTGGACTCGAACTGTAAAAGAAAGGACTAGAAAAGCCAACCGCGAGTAGCTGCAAGCCAAGAGGTAATTTTTATAATTTTTTATTCATTTTTATAAGCATTAGGGTTCTATTATGTGCATAAATGCTTAAATGTTAGATGGGACGCTAATATGGTTAGGGGCAGGGGGTGCTTAGGATGGGCGGGTAAAGTAAACAATTAATAACACTTGATCAACGTTATTAGCAGTTTACCCTTACCTTCCATGTTCTAAATACTACTTGTACTTGACTGTGTTAAAATTCTGTCTTGTAGGGATAAGTCATGGTTAATACTCGTACTGCTGAGAGAGGTCGTCCGATTGTTCGCAGCCGTGGTCATAAGCCACGTGCCGAAGCTGAGAGTGAGATCCCTACACCCTAGCAGGAGGAAACCCCAATTAATGAGGAAGGGGATAACCCCGCCTTAGGTCCTGCTATGCGCGCGGCCATCGCAGATGAGGTTTACCAGGTTCTTTAGAGCGTTATTCCCGAGATTGTTGCTGAGGTGGTTCGGGTGGCAAAAGAGTCAATAGTGGGTGAGAGTGCAGGTAAGCAGGGAAAGAGACAAGAGACTCATGTTGAAGATGAGGTGGTGGTGTCAAGTGAGAAGGAGGAAGAGGTTCGTGCATTTAGTGTACCTTCTAGAGGCTGTTCGTATGGGGATTTCAAGAAGTACGACCCTCCCGTTTTCGATGGTACTAAAGATGCGTTGGCAGCTCATCAGTGGGTTAGAGATATGGAAGCCGTGCTGAGGGTTAGTAAGTGCGAGGCTAGAAATGCATTGACCACCATGACTATTCTAACAACTACGAATTTATCATTTAAAACGTTCAAAATTTTCAAAAAATAAAAGTAGGGAATTGAAATATTTACGATGAATATTCAATCAAAAGGTTAATTTAATAATAAAAGTTAAATTATTTAATGGAAACTTTTAATTTAAAAAAAATGGAAATTAAATTTAGAGAACACATAATTTAGTTTAAAATTTACAATAATTGAATTTTAAAGATTTGTAGAGTGCAAAATAAATTGTGAAAACCATCATGATATTGAGGTGTAAGACCCCGAATCCTGTGAATCCTACAGTTGGTGTTCATCCATAATACTTATAAAAAAATACTTAAACTTAAAAACAGTTCATTCCATTATAATAACCAATTCAGAGTATAATTCAACGGAAAATCATAGTTAATGAAACAAGTTCCCAAAACCCGGGAATTATGCCCAAAACCAAATTGAAATGTATTTAATAAAACGTTAAAAGAAAAATGTTTATTATTATCAAAACTTCCGACTAAGCATGCCCTCCACCGTCCAAGTAGCTTCGTGCACGTCCAAGCGGTAATGTATCCATCCCCTAACCTGAAACTCACACTAACATACACACAAAGTCAGCTTGAGCTAAGTGAGTTCAAGTTTTAATAAATAACATCTATAATAATAATCATAATAGTCATTCCAAGAGTTTTAAAATAAACGGGATATAACAGTTAGGCCAAATAAACGGGATATAACAGTTAGGCCATCATCAACAATAAGTAATCATCCTTATATATATATATATATATATATATATATATATATATATATATATATATAAACATCCTTATAATTATGCCCCTACATATAATTCATCCAAGTAATAACATCAGGGTCGAGCAAACGTACAACCCAAACACGTAACATCTCATCCCAAGTAATAACATCAGGGTCGAGCACACGTACAACCCAAACACGTAACATCTCATCCAACGTATGCAAACACAAAGTAGGCATACGTAACATCCTTAGTCGATAACGACTAAATAACATCGCCAATTATTGGCCATACAATAATATATATACAAACATACAATACATCATCCGAAGGCCTACCCTATACAAGTAAGGCCATACAAAATAATTTAAACGGTTCATCAAGCAAAATCGCTTAGGTGTGCATGCTAGCCCAAAAACTTAAAAAGAGTAAAAAGGGGCATCATGAACTCACCTGACACCAGGTACGATTTTACCACAAGCTAGAGGACCCCTAAGTAATCCCAAAACTCAACCACCTGTCGGTTTACATACAAACATTACTAACGACATCGAACAGACTCGTTTATCCTACGAGATGTTCTAACATGGTTCAAGTTACCTAAAGCCTCGACCTCATCAAACTCAATCATAACAGCCCCCCGGCCCTTACATTCACCAACACGACCCTTAGAGACTCCCAGGAATAAAGAATTCCCAATTTACCCCCGGAAGCACTAGGTGAGACTAACACGGGCGTTTAAGAGTCGTTTAGGCCATTAACATCCAACTCAGCCCCGTGTGGACCCATGATGATGAATTCACAGCCAACAAGTCCACACGACGTTACACGAGTCAAATGGGTCGGTAACTTGCATGTATAACGCACCAACTATTCAATAAACGCAATTACGCGTTGTACCGACCCATTTGAGTAACCGACAACCAATTCAGCCCCATAACTTATAAAAATGATTTTTCAACAGCCCGTACATCAAACCAAGTTCACCCGAGCTGAATTGGTCGTTAATCACTTCAAACCTCGCGTTAAACGCAACAATCAACAATTCTAGTCAACCGAACACAATCTTTCAAACTACAGCTAGTTGACCAATCTAACGAACACCAATGAACATGATTTTTAAGTATGATATACTAGACATACCTAGGAGGATTATGGTGAAAAAACCTCAATCAAAACAATCCCGGAAAGGTTAGAATTGACAGCCACCCGGTAAGTCTACAACACGCAATTTAACGATCAATACGCGTTATATAATGATCAGTTAAAGTGTAAAAGACTTGGGGAAACGTACAACTAACCTTCAATTAATGTTTTATGCTCAAACCTTGTCTGGAAAGAAGAAAATCGCGGGGGGGGGGGGGGGGGCTTCTTTGGTCCGATCGGCTGAAAGAATGGGGAGGGGGTTAGGGTTTTGTGTTTTGTGTTATAATATAAAAGTTTCATCCTAGCCCCTCCAAGTTGAAGGACATGGCAACTTGAAAGAAAAGTTAAATGGTTTAACGTACCGGGATGACGAGAGGGTTTCCGAGAAGTGTCGGTTAAATCCCGAGAATTATACATATTTTACAAGCTTCAAATCTTTAAACCGAAAATTAACAGGTGTTACAAGTCCACCCACCTTACAATGGGATTCGTCCCCGAATCCCGATGCAACAGGAACAACTGCGGACAGAGTTTCATCATCTCATCTTCGGACTCCCAAGTAGCCTCGGAACCCCTACGGTGCCTCCACTGCACCTTCAATTTCTTAACCACTTTATTCCTTAAATGCCTTTCCTGACGGTCAAGAATAGCGATAGGTTCTATGACATAATTCAATTTACTATCAAGCTCAATGTCATGAAGAGGCAAATGGGCCTCCTCATCTGCTAAACATTTCCTTAAATGGGACACGTGGAAAGTAGGATGAATCCCCGCGAGCTCCTCGGGCAATTCCAATCCATATGCTACCTCACCAACACGAGACAATATACGGAACGGGGCAATGAACCTTGGACTAAGATTCCCCCTCTTACGAAAACGAATTATACCCTTCCAAGGAGAAACTTTCAACATAACCCGATTCCCCGCATCAAACACAATAGGTCTTCGCCTTTTAATCCGCATAGGACCTTTGACATTCCTGAACGGCCTTCATAAAAGCCTTGATATTATTGAGCTTCTCAGTCGTAGCCTCAACCACCTCCAAACTACCCAACTGTTTCTGACCAATGGAACCCCAATAGACAAGAGTCCTACACCTCCTACCATACAACACCTCAAACGGTGGCATCTCAATTGTGGTGTGGTAACTGTTATTATAAGAAAACTCGACTAACGGTAAGTGACTATCCCAACTACCACCGAAATCGATAACACAAGCCCGAAACATATCCTCAAGAGTCTGTATGGTCCTCTCGCACTGACCATCCGTCTACGGGTGATAAGCGGTACCGATGAGAAGTTTGGTACCCATCTCCTCATGAAACTTCTTCCAAAACCTGGAGGTAAAACGCGTATCCCTATCCGAAACAATAGATACCGACACCCCGTGCCAAGAAACGATCTCATGAATAAACACATCGGCCAGCTGCTCAGAATTAAATGTTTCTCGAACCGGCAAGAAATGAGCGCTCTTGGTCAATAAACGGTTACCCAAATGGTGTCATGGCTACCCCTAGGAGTACGAGACAGTTTAGTCACAAAATCCATCGTAAGGTGCTCCCACTTCCACTCAGGTATTTCCAGAGGTTGAAGTTTCCCGAACGGCTTCTGGTGCTCGGCCTTAACTTGCAGACACGTCAAACACTTACTCACGTACTGAGCCACCTCAAACTTCATCGCAGGCCACCAATAATTCTTCTTCTGGTCTTGGTACATCTTGGTCGCGCCCGGATGAATGGAATAGCGCGACTTGTGTGCTTTATCCAAAATTTTACCTCTGAATCCCCCATACCTCGGTACTCATAAACGCCCATCCTTATACTTCACCCCATCACCAACGTCTTCCAACAATTTCTTTTGACCCCAAATACGCTCTGACATAATCCATTCCACCTGTAAAGCTTCATTCTAGACGTTGGCTATCTTTCTCAAAATATCAGGTTTAAGAATAAGCTGATAAGATTTCACACGAATAGGTTTCGGTCTCTCCTCCCGGCTCAACGTGTCAGCTACCACGTTAGCCTTACCGGGATGGTACAATCTCCAGATCATAATCCTTAATCAACTCCAACCATCGACGCTGTCGCATATTCAGTTCCTTTTATTCGAAGAAATACTTTAAGCTCTTATGATCGGTATTGATAATGCAAGGAACACCGTACAAATAATGCCTCCACAACTTAAGCGCAAACACAACCGCCGCCAGCTCCAAATCGTTAGTAGGATAATTCACCTCATGAAGCTTTAATTGTCGTTAGGCATAAGTGATGACTCGACCTCGCAACATCATAACACACCCAAACTCCTGGTAATAGGCATCAGAATAAACCACCAGATCATCAGTGCCAACGGGTAAAGCTAGAATCGGGGCATGCGTCAACTCGAGAAAAGACTCCTCCTGCTCAATACCCCAAACAAACTTAACGCTCTTCTTAGTCAACTTGGTCAATGATGAAGCAATTTTCGAAAAGTCAGGAATGAAGTGGCGGTAATACCCCGCCAAGCCCAGAAAACTACGAATTTCAGATGGAGACATAGGAGATTCACATTCGTTTATGGCTTCCACCTTTGCAGGGTCAACCAAAATACCACTCGGATTAATAACATGACCCAAGAACTGAACCTCGCGTAACCAAAAGGAACACTTATAAAATTTCGCATACAACTTGTTCTTTCGCAGAGCTTCCAAAACTTTCGTGAGATGACCGGCGTGATCGGATTCGCTTTTGGAATACACAAGAATGTCATTGACGAACACAATAACCGAATGATCGAGCATCGGCCTACACACCCGGTTCGTAAGATCCATGAACGCAGCCGGTGCATTAGTCAAACCGAAAGACATCACGAGGAATTCATAATGCCCGTAACGAGTGCGGAAGGCACTCTTAGGGATATCTTCCTCACGAATTTTCAACTGATGATACTCGAACCTAAGGTCGATCTTCGAGAACCAACTAGCTCCTTGGAGCTGATCAAATAAGTCGTCGATCCTTGGGAGAGGGTACCGATTTTTAACAGTGAGTTTATTCAATTCACGGTAGTCAATGCACATCCGCATGCTACCGTCCTTCTTCTTAACAAATAGGTCCGGGGCACCCCAAGGTGAGATGCTTGGTCGAATGAAGCCCTTGTCGAGCAAGTCTTCTAATTGAGCCATAAGTTCTTTCATTTCATTCGGTGCTAGATGGTAAGGGGCTTGAGCAACGGGTTTGGTGCCCGGTACAAGGTCTATCTGAAACTCGACCTCGCAATCTGGCGGCACATCTGACAAATCATCTGGAAATACATCCGGGAAATCCTGAACAATAGGAACATCACCAAAGGTAGCCACCTCGGTATTCACGTTTATAGCATACGCCAGATACACCCCGCACCCCCTCTGCATCAGTTTCCCCTCCTTAAACATAGATATGATGTGTAGCGTCGCACCATTCCGATCACTGAAGACCGTAATTTGGGTCCCACCCGGGGCCCTTAGACGTACAAGGTTTTTTTTTTTTTTTTTTTTACCACTAACGATCTGAGCATCAACACTTGCGTGCCAATCCATCCCAAGCACCACGTCGAAACAGCCAAGCGGCATCAAGTACAGCTGCACCGGAAATCTATACCCAGACAACTCGATGGTACAACCCCGAATAGCCCTAGACATGGAAACAGACTTTCCTATGGGGACCTCAACCTCAAACACATCGACTACGCGCTCGGGTGATTTATTCAACGAGGAACAGAAAGCGGTAGACACAAAACTTCTACTGGAACCCGAATCAAATAAGATCGATGCCTGTAATTCATCAAGTAAAAAGCTACATGGGATAACATTACGCTCCTACTTAGCTAAACACTTGCACAAACATTCTTGAAGGAACCCAGAGTGACAGCATGCTACGCCTCGGCTAAACAATTACGCGCAACGCGTTCGAGAGGATGGGAAATGAACAGGAGAATTTAAGAAATGAGATGAACTTTAATGCTAATGACTCGAGAGTTAGCCATATCCTATCCCTACAAAGACGGAACCGTAACATAGTCAGACACAAGTAGTATTTAGAAACATGGAAGGTAAGGGTAAACTGCTAATAACGTTGATCAAGTTTTATTAGTCGTTTACTTCACCGGCCCGTCCTAAGCAACCCCTGCCCCTAACCACATTAGCATTCTATCTAACACTTAAACAATTAATCACATACTGGAACTTTAAATTCAAAGGAGTGACTAAACAATTTAAAGTTACCTCTTGGTGTGCAGCTACTCGCGGTGGGCATACTACTCTCTTCCCTTCCAGTTCGAGTCCAAGCATTCGGGGATGCTCGGATCCCTCGAACCGTGGCTCTGATACCAACTTGTAAGACCCCGAATCCTGGGAATCCTACAGTTGGTATTCATCCATAATACTTATAAAAAAATACTTAAACTTAAAAGCAGTTCATTCCATTATAATAACCAATTCAGAGTATAATTCAGTGGATAATCATAGTTAATGAAACAAGTTCCCAAAACCCGGGAATTATGCCTAAAACCAAATTGAAATGTATTTAATAAAACGTTAAAAGAAAATGTTTATTGTTATTAAAACTTCCGACTAAGCATGACCTCCACCGTCCTTTTAGCTTCGTGCACGTCCAAACGGTAATGTATCCATCCCCTAACCTGAAACTCACACTAACATGCACACAAAGTCAGCTTGAGATGAGTGAGTTCAAATTTTAATAAATAACATCTATAATAATAATCATAATAGTCATTCCAAGAGTTTTAAAATAAACGGGATATAACAGTTAGGCCATCATCAACAATAAGTAATCATCCTTATATACATATATATATATATATACATATATATATATATGTTTAAGTTCAGGAGAGAAGTCAAGTTATTATGAGAAGTGTGAGAAGTTTATTCAGCCAATCAGAATTTTAGTTTTTTTATTTTCTTTTATTTAAATATGAGGGCAGTATAGTAAATGAACAAATGTAATATATATATAGAAACTACTTAATTATTTACATGTTTATATATTAACATTATATTTGACCTATAATTATTTAATTATTAACGTAGTAGTGAACATATCCAGAAATCAAAACCAGATCATATTGAAGATAATCACCCCTCAGTTCTTATTGTTATCCACATAAAAAACAATCAAATCTTTAATTCAAACACAATCATCCTACATTAAGAATCGTACAAATTCTCCGATCAATTGTATTGAACACGATCTTCATTCACCACTATTTATCATTAAAGAATGTCTTCACTAAACCTATTTTTAGGCGCTGATTGACATGGTAAGTATTCACAATACCAATACATTTACCTACACTCAACTACATTTAAGTTTTTTGGTATCACAATACCAATACATTTACCTATACTCAACTACACATGCTACATTTTTTACCATACACATCCTACACTATAGATACAATACTGTAAGACCCCGAATCCCGGGAATCCTACAGTTGGTAATCACATCCACAATTTCACAAAAATTTAAAACCAAATGATTCGTTTTTATTTAAAACAAGTTCAGAGTAAATAACAGCGGAAAAAGTGTAATTATTTAAAGAAAATCCCAAACACGGGTACAAGTGTCCAAAAACCAAATATAAATAAAATATCTGTTTTATTTGAAATCCTCGACCAGAAATGCCTTCAACCTCCCGAGTAGCATCCAGCACGTCCAAGCGGTAGCATCCACTTCTTAACCTGAAAGTCAATCTAACATACACACAAAGTCAGCTTGAGCTGAGTGAGTTCAAGTTTTCGTAAACGACATTCATTAAAAATTTAAATTCCATGAGTATGGAATATAGGGGAAAATCATGAGTCCATAAAATCATAAATAGCTTTTCTTAACCAAATCATAAGTAAATAAAACATTAAACATCTTTTCACACAGCACGGGCCTCCTCACCCCAGGTCTTCCCCGAGTAATATATTTGACCCAGCCGCGGTTTAACAAAACCGTTAAAATCATGCAACACGAGCCTCCTTACCCCGGGTCATCCCCAAGTAATATATTTGACTCGGTCACAGTTTAATAAAACAAAATCACGCAACACGAGCCTCCTCACCCCGGGTCATCCCCAAGTAATATATTTGACTCAGTCGCGGTTTAACATACCAAACACATGATACGGGTCTCCTCACCCCGAGTCTTCCCCAAGTAATATATTTGACCCGACCACGGTTTATAGAACGGCGGGCCTCCTCACCCCGGGTCTTCCCCAAGTAATATATTTGACCCGCCGGGTCATAAACATGCAACACGGTCCTCCTCACCTCGGGTCCTCCCCGAGTAATATATTTGACCCGGTCACAGTTTACCAACACATACACATTCACATACACACATTCAAACATCTAATTCAAACATCCAAACAACAATATCACCACCTACAATCCATAAATAATGGATAATGTAGGCATTCAATACTAAGCCTAATAGCAACCTCGAGGCTTAGAGCCCACGTAATATGCATAACCTTAAGGGATATATGACCCTATAACGAGTCTAAAATATCCTAATGCATAAAATATAATTTACACATGTCTTCTTAAAGGCACAACCACAAACAAGATCATACAATACCAACCCAATAGTTTAAAGGAATAAAATCGGTTAAAATCATAATAAGGTGTGTATGCTAGCCCAAACGTAAAAAGGTTAAAAAGGGGCATCATGAACTCACCTGAAACGAACCACACAAACACCAAAGAGTTTGAAAACTTCAAAGCCAATCCACAGTTTACAAGCCTGTCGGATTGCACACAAAGATTACTAACTAAACGTACCGACTCGTTTATCTTACGAGAAGTTCTAACATGATTTGATTAACCTAAAGCCTTGACATTACCACATTCAATTACATCAGCACCCGAGGCCATGTATTTACCAAAACCACCCTTAGTTAATCCCATGGACTAAGGGTTCCTAATTTACCCCCGAAAGTTGGTGACTTTATCGAATACGCGCATTAACGGGTTGTTTATGCACTTAGATACCGACTCAGCCCCGTGTGGACCGAATTTAGTAAAATCACAGACAACAAGTCCACACGACGCTACACGAGTTGGATGGGTCGTAATTCGCAAGCACGATGCACAAACTACCAATAAACGCGAATTTGCGCCGTACCGACCCGTTTGAGTAACCGACAACCAATTCAGCCCCAATAACATAAAAATATAGTTTTTCACAGCCAAAAAATCATACCGAGGCTACAACATCCGAATTGGTTGTTAATTCCCTCAAACAACGCGCTAGACGCAACAATTGACAAACTAGACAACCGAAACCTAGTTTTCACTTCATCAACAGTTGACCAATCTAACAAATGCCAAAACTCATGATACTAAAGTATATTACACTAGACATAACTAACAAGAGGACAGAGCATGAACTTCAATTATAACAGCCCCGAAAGATGCGAGAAAGGGCAGCCACCAGTTAAGCCTAAAACGAACTTATCGATCAATAACGAATATAACATGCAGATTTTAGCATGCAAAGATGCATTTTATTACATAGGAAAACCATGGAATTAAATTATTAAATTTTTACCAGACTTTGATAAATGTCTTAGGTTTTTAAAAATATTTTTATTATATTTTTCTAGTGGACACAAAAATCATAAAAATTTCTCCAACACAGAAAGGTACGTGCAGCTATTTCAGTGCGCAACAAAATGGTTTTATTTTTATAAAATTCATTACCAAACCAAATTAAATGATTCCAATTGGGTTTCATTCTTAACTCAAAATATTAAGTTCCAGAAGTGGAGCCAACTAATTTGGACTTGTTGAAAAAGAGTTATGATGTCGGGAAGACAGACTAGAATCCATCATCCCGCATCAGCTTTGACACTCGATCTTATAAATTCATAAAAACCATTCAAATCTTGTCCAAAAATTACATAATATACATTTCTGGAAACTAGACTCAAAGTAGAACATCATGGAAATAATAATCGATCAAAAACAATGGATTATCATCACGTTACAGACCCTACAATAAACGTATATGAATCTGTCAGCAAACTGTTATCATCAAAACTCAACCTTAACGACCAATAAGCGCGTTAATATGATCAATTTAGGTCTAAAAGACATGGGGAATCATAAAACCGGCCTTGGATTAGACTCGGGATGGCTGGACATGGCCGGAGCTGCACGAAAATCGAGGTGGTGATGGCTGCAAGGTTGCGATCGGCTAGCTAAGGGAGGAAGAAACTAGTTAGGGTTTTGTTATAATAATGTTACGCTTAGGCCCTTTTAACTTGTACAACGTGATGTCTTGCGCCAAAGGTTAGATAACACGGCTTTCGGGCATAGTTAGGAGGTCCCTTAAGGACGCCAACTCGGTCTCGGTTAAAAATACAAAATCTACAAGGCTTGATTCTTCTTTAACGAAAATTACAAAATTTAACGGGCGTTACAAGTCCACCTTCCTTACAATGGGATTCGTCCCCGAATCCCGTTGTAATGGGAACAGAAGCGGATACGGACCAAAACCTAATCATCTAATCACACAAGAGGACGATAGAGGCAAAACTCCTACTGGCACCTAAGTCAAACAGGACTGACGCCTGCAGCGCGACAAGTAAAAGCAGACATAGAGTGATAGCATGCTACGCCTCTGCTAAACAATTACGCGTAAAGCATTTGAGAGGATGAGAAGTAAACGGGAGAATTCAAGAAAAGAGAGGAAAATTTAACGCTAACGACACGAGCATTATCCATATCCTATCCCTACAAAGACAAAACCCTAACACAGTCAAGCACAGGTAGCGTTTAGAACATGGTAGGTAACGGTAAACTGCTAATAACGTTGATCAAGTGTTATTAATTGTTTACTTTACCCACCCATCCTAAGCACCCCTTGTCCCTAACCATATTAGCATTCCATCTAACACTTAAGCAATTATTCACATAAGAAAATCTTAAAACATATAAGAATAACTAAACAATAAAATTACAGATACGATAATAGTCCACATCCTACACTACAGATACGATACACAAAATTTCATACACATCCTACACTACATATACAATACACAAAATTACATACACATCCTACACTACCATACACTATCACACAATAAGAGTTCACATCCTACACTACAAATCATACACATTTTAAAGCAAACATACACATACTATACAAAATATAAATATACTACATTGCTACACACTAAATATTTTTTCCAAACACTAGCACATTTGATAAACATAAACATGAGAATCTGGAAAGTTTTTTAATTATTGAAACTACAACTAAAAAAACAAGTGTAGGTTTATCATGTAAGTGTAGGACATTTAAAAAAAATGTTGGATTTTTTTCCCGTGATGCAGTGTTCAAGTTCAACCAAAACAATATAAATTTTCAACTTTCATGTATTATACTAATTTTATATAAATGCATTTTTGGCAACTAAGATGACAAAAGCATGATCAAAGGAATTCTCTTATACAAAAAGTGGGTTTCTATATTTATCATTAGAAGAAAATTACAAGACTATCCTTTTTTTATTAAAAATCATTAAAAGCAGTTACCACTAATTACAAAAATGCCATAACCAATGTATGCCATAGATCATTTTTAATCAACGGTTAGAATTCACTTCTCACACTTCTCACAATAAAATGATTTTTCTCCTAAACCATCCCCTATATATATATAATCATATATAAACATCCTTATAATTATATCCCTACATATATTTCATCCAAGTAATAACATCAGTGTCGAGCAAACGTACAACCCAAACACGTAACATCTCATCCCAAGTAATAACATCAGGGTCGAGCACACGTACAACCCAAACACGTAACATCTCATCCAACGTATGCAAACACAAAGTAGGCATACGTAACATCCTTAGTCGATAACGACTAAATAACATCGCCAATTATTGGCCATACAATAATATATATACAAACATACAATACATCATCCGAAGGCCTACCCTATACAAGTAAGGCCATACAAAATAATTTAAACGGTTCATCAAGCAAAATCGCTTAGGTGTGCATGCTAGCCCAAAAACTTAAAAAGAGTAAAAAGGGGCATCATGAACTCACCTGACACCAGGTACGATTTTACCACAAGCTAGAGGACCCTTAAGTAATCCCAAAACTCAACCACCTGTCGGTTTACATACAAACAGTACTAACGACATCGAACGGACTCGTTTATCCTACGAGATGTTCTAACATGGTTCGAGTTACCTAAAGCCTCGACCTCATCAAACTCAATCATAACAGCCCCCGGTCCCTTACATTCACCAACACGACCCTTAGAGACTCCCAGGAATAAAGAATTCCCAATTTACCCCCGGAAGCACTAGGTGAGACTAACACGCGCGTTTAAGAGTCGTTTAGGCCATTAACATCCAACTCAGCCCCGTGTGGACCCATGATGATGAATTCACAGCCAAAAAGTCCACGTGATGCTACACGACTCAAATGGGTCGGTAACTTGCATGTACAACGCACCAACTATTCAATAAACGCAATTGCGCGTTGTACCGACCCATTTGAGTAACCGACAACCAATTCAGCCCCATAACTTATAAAAATGATTTTTCAACAGCCCGTACATCAAACCAAGTTCACCCGAGCTGAATTGGTCGTTAATCACTTCAACCCTCACGTTAAACGCAACAATCAACAATTCTAGTCAACCGAACACAATCTTTCAAACTACAGCTAGTTGACCAATCTAACGAACACCAATGAACATGATTTTTAAGTATGATATACTAGACATACCTAGGAGGATTTTGGTGCAAAAACCTCAATCAAAACAGTCCCGGAAAGGTTAGAATTGACAGCCACCCGGTAAGCCTACAACACGCAATTTAACGATCAATGCGCGTTATATAATGATCAGTTAAGGTGTAAAAGACTCGATGAATCGTACAACTAACCTTCAATTATTGTTTTATGCTCAAACCTTGGCTGGAAAGAAGAAAATCGCGGGGGGGGGGGGGCGCTTCTTTGGTCCGATCGGCTGAAAGAATGGGGAGGGGGTTAGGGTTTTGTGTTTTGTGTTATAATATAAAAGTTTCATCCTAGCCCCTACAAGTTGAAGGACATGGCAACTTGAAAGAAAAGTTAAATGGTTTAACGTACCGGGATGACGAGAGGGTTTCCGAGAAGTGTCGGTTAAATCCCGAGAATTATACATACTTTACAAGCTTCAAATCTTTAAACCGAAAATTAACGGGTGTTACAAGTCCACCCACCTTACAATGGGATTCGTCCCCGAATCCCGATGCAACAGGAACAACTGCGGACAGAGTTTCATCATCTCATCTTCGGACTCCCAAGTAGCCTCGGAACTCCTACGGTGCCTCCACTGCACCTTCACTTGCTTAACCACTTTATTCCTTAAATGTCTTTCCTGACGGTCAAGAATAGCGATAGGTTCTATAACGTAATTCAATTTACTATCAAGCTCAATGTCATCAAGAGGCAAATGGGCCTCCTCATCTGCTAAACATTTCCTCAAATGGGACACGTGGAAAGTAGGATGAATCCCCACGAGCTCCTCAGGCAATTCCAATCTATACGCTACCTCACCAACACGGGACAATATACGGAATGGGGCAATGAACCTTGGACTAAGCTTCCTCCTCTTACGAAAATGAATAATACCCTTCCAAGGAGAAACTTTTAACATAACCCGATTCCCAACCTCAAACACAATAGGTCTTCGCCTTTTTATCCGCATAGGACCTTTGACGTTCCTGAGCGGCCTTCATAAAAGCCTTGATCTTAGCGAGCTTCTCAGTCGTAGCCTCAACCACCTCCAAACTACCCAACTGTTTCTGACCAATAGAACCCCAATAGACCGGAGTCCTACACCTCCTACCTCACAACACCTCAAACGGTGGCATCCTAATCGTAGCGTGGTAAATGTTTTTATAAGAAAACTCAACTAACGGTAAGTGGCTATCACAACTACCACCAAAATCGATAACACAAGCCCGCAACATATCCTTAAGAGTCTGTATGGTCCTCTCATACTGACCCTCCGTCTGCGGGTGATAAGCGGTACTGATGAGAAGTTTGGTGCCCATCTCCTCATTTTAACGCCTGTTAGTTGTTCGGTTTAAGGATTTTCAACGTGTAGAGTATGTACGTTTCTTGGGAGTTATCCGGCATCTTTCGTTGACCCGACCATCTTCCCGGTACGTTTAGTTATCTAACCTTTCCTTCCAAGTTGCCATATCCCTTAAACTTTGAGGGCTAGTGTGTAACATATTATTATCTCATAAAAAAAATTAAGCTAACCCTAACCCCCATTAGCTGCTGCGATCGGCCAAGAGAACAGCCCCCCCCGTTCTTTGCTTCGAATTTTGAGCAATTCCAAGGCATTTAGAAGTGGTTCAAGGTATGTAATACTATTCCCAACACTTTTTTCGTTCACCCTAATCGTTTTGATGCTCAATTTTGACGATTCTTTTCGTTGGGCGGATTTCAGCCAAGGTGCAATTGACCCGCTTCCTGTGGATAAAAATTAGAGTTTCTGGTGTAGAAAGATTCCCAGGTATGGCATTTACATCATATTAAAATTTCGGGGTCATTGAAGGTGTCTAGGTCGGTCAATCGATTTTAGTTCGAAAACTAGGGTTTATCCGGTGTAGAATCGTCAATTGTAGTTTGATGCGTTAATCGATTGAATTACCAACCGAATCAGTTTTCATAGCCCTAGGGGGATTCAAGGGCTGTGGGAAAATTATTTTTTTGGTACTCGGGGCTAATTAGGTTGGTGATTAGTCAATCGAGTCGGTTGTGTGCGAATTGTCGTTTAAACATTAAATTGAGTGTTATAAAAAGGAACCGTCAACCCTATCAACTCGGGTGACATAATTATGATGCATGAAAAGGTTAAGATGGGAATTTGGTCCATTTGGGGCTGATATGCTTAGCAATTGGTTTTAAGATTTATTACGCACGTATTCGACTCGGTTTGCATACCGACGGGTGATTTGTGCATCATGGTTAGCCCCGACCGTGACCGTAGGGTGGATTTGGTTAATTGAAAGGTTTTAGGGGCTGAGGTAAAATGAATGAGTATGGGTTAGGCCTCGGGCCAAACTGTTGGGTTTGGGCGGTCCGTTAGGCGAGTGTGTTTTTACGGTCTAGTTTAGTAACGCGTTGTGTACAATTTACAGGCCCTTACTTGTGAGTGTGCACTTAGAGATTCCCTAGCTCGTTGCTGGTGTTTGGTTGATTTCAGGTGAGTTCATGATGCCCCTTTTTACTCTTTTAAGTTTTGGGCTAGCATGCACACCTAAACGATTTTTCCTGATAAAACGTTTAAACTATTTTATATAGGCTTGCTAGTATATAGTTGGCCTTGGGATGTTATAGTATGTGTATATATATATATATATAAATTATTGTATGGCCTAATTTGGCAATGTTGTAGTCGTTTCGACTACTAATGTTACGTATGCCTACTTTGTGTTTGCATGCATTGATGAGATGTTACGTGTTTGGGTTGTACGTTTGCTCGACCCTGATGTTATTACTTGGATGTTTTATATATATTTATATATATATATAGGGATTTACTTATAAGGATGTTTATATATATATATATATATATATATATATATATATATATATATATATATATATATATATATATATATATATATATATATATCTGTGTGTGTGTGTGTATGTGTGTATGTATATATATATATATATGTATGAGAATGATTATTTATCAATGATTATGGTTTAACTGATGTATCCCGTTTACAGTTTAAAACTTTTGGAATGACTATCATGATTATTATTTACTGATGTTATTTATTTAAAACTCGAACTCACTCAGCTCAAGCTGACTTTGTGTGCATGTTAGTGTGAGTTTTAGGTTAGGAAGAGGATGCCTTATCACTTGGACGTGCACAATGCTACTTGGACGGTGAAAGGCATACGTGGATGGAATATTTTATTTTTGAACATTTTAATTTAAAACGTTTTATAAATATAATTGAATTGGTTTTGGGCAACATTCCCGGAATTTTGGGAACTTACTTTATTATTTATGTTTTCCGCTGAATTATACTCTGAGAGGGTTATTTTAATGAAGTGAATTGTTTTTAAGTTTAATTATTTTTACGAGTGGTTTTGAATGAATACCAACTGTGGGGTTCCCGGCGTTCGGGGCCTTACAAGTTGGTATTAAAGCCATGGTTCGAGGGATCCGAGCATCCCCGAATGCTTGGACTCGAACTATAAGAAAGAAACTAGTATGCCCACCGCGAGTAGCTGCACGCCAAGAGGTAACTTTAAATTATTTAGTTATTCCTTTCGAATTTGAAAGTTTCAAGTATGTGATTAACTGTCTAAGTGTTAGATAGAAGGCTAATGTGGTTAGGGGCGGGGGTGATTAGGACGGGCGGGTAAAGTAAACGACTAATTACACTTGATCAACGTCATTAGCAGTTTACCCTTACCTTACATGTTCTAAATGCCACGTGTACCTGACCATATTAAAATTCTGTCTTTGTAGGGATAAGTCATGGTTAATACTCGAGCAGCTAAGAGAGGTGGTTCTAGTGTTCGTGGTCGTGGTCGTAAGGTGAGAATGAGATTCCTACTTTTCAGCAGGAGGCCCCGAATCATGAGGATGGGGGATAACCCCGCCTTAGATCCTGCTATGCACGCGGCTATCGCGGATGAGGTCTACCAGGTGCTCCATAGCGCCATTCCTGAGATCGTTGCTGAGGCCGTCAGGGCCATGGAGGAATCACTGGTAGGTAAGGGTTCGGATAAGGGAAGAAAGAGTAAGGAGGTGCAGGTCGATGAAGAAGAGGAAGTGTATGTGCCGAGTGGGGATGAATATGAGGTGCGGACTATTAGCGTATCTACTCGGGGTTGCTCGTATGGTGACTTTAAGAAGTGTGACCCCCCTTCTTTTGATGGTACTAAGGATGCTTTGGCAGCACATCAGTGGGTAAGGGAGATGGAGACCGTTCTGAGAGTCAGCAAGTGTAAGGGGGTGACATGGTGACTTATGCTACTGCCTCCTTTCGTTCTAAGGCACTGTGTTGGTGGGACAACTTGGCACAGGCTATGGGTGATCGTTTGACCAGGAGGATGACATGGGATGAGCTGAAGAAGTTGGTTCTTGATCAGTTTTGTCCTACGCAAGAATTGGATAAGATAGAACAGGAATTCTTGACCTTAGAGGCGGGTAGTATGACGCATCGGGAGTATACCACCAAGTTTAATCAGATGGCCCGTTTATGTCCCGATTTGGTTACTCCCGAAGCTAAGAGGATTAAAAAGTATGTGAAGGGGCTTCTTGCAGATATTCGTAGGGGTGTGGTGACCACTGACATGAAATCTTTTCACTCGGTGGTTACCCTAGCAGGTACATTGTATGATCAGAGGGAGAAGTTGCCGCTGCCGAGACAAGGAAGACTTGGAATACTAATTCATACGGTAAGCGGCCCGGGGGAAACAATTTTAATTCGTCTGAGAAGAGGGTGAAGACTGAGACTTCTGAGTTTAAGAGGGATGCGGTTTTCAGTAATTGCAAGAAGTGCGGGAAACCGCACAAAGGGGAATGTAAGAGTGGGTTTGGTTCCTGTTTTCGTTGTGATAAGACGGGACACCCCCATTTCGAGTGTCCGACATTGACTTGTTTCCGCTGCAAGGGTTCCGGTCACTTGGCATCAAACTGTCCTTCCAGTAAGGCGTTGGGGTCCGGTCAGGGGACTTCCTCGAGGGGGAAGATGGAAGAGATGCCGAAGGCCAGGGCGAGGGCTTTCAACATCTCCAAGAGTGAGGCGAAAAATGATGCGGATGTTGTTTCAGATACTTTTCCTTAGTTAGCTTTTATTCCACCGTTATAGTTTCCTGTTCCTTTGGAATCGTATGTGATGATCTTGTAGCTAAGCATCGAACGGACTCGTTTATCCTACGAGATGTTCTAACATGGTTCGAGTTACCTAAAGCCTCGACCTCATCAAACTCAATCATAACAGCCCCCGGGCCCTTACATTCACCAACACGACCCTTAGAGACTCCCAGGAATAAAGAATTCCCAATTTACCCCCGGAAGCACTAGGTGAGACTAACACGCGCGTTTAAGAGTCGTTTAGGCCATTAACATCCAACTCAGCCCCGTGTGGACCCATGATGATGAATTCACAGCCAAAAAGTCCACGTGATGCTACACGAGTCAAATGGGTCGGTAACTTGCATGTACAACGCACCAACTATTCAATAAACGCAATTGCGCGTTGTACCGACCCATTTGAGTAACCGACAACCAATTCAGCCCCATAACTTATAAAAATGATTTTTCAACAGCCCGTACATCAAACCAAGTTCACCCGAGCTGAATTGGTCGTTAATCACTTCAACCCTCACGTTAAACGCAACAATCAACAATTCTAGTCAACCGAACACAATCTTTCAAACTACAGCTAGTTGACCAATCTAACGAACACCAATGAACATGATTTTTAAGTATGATATACTAGACATACCTAGGAGGATTTTGGTGCAAAAACCTCAATCAAAACAGTCCCGGAAAGGTTAGAATTGACAGCCACCCGGTAAGCCTACAACACGCAATTTAACGATCAATGCGCGTTATATAATGATCAGTTAAGGTGTAAAAGACTCGATGAATCGTACAACTAACCTTCAATTATTGTTTTATGCTCAAACCTTGGCTGGAAAGAAGAAAATCGCGGGGGGGGGGGGGGGGGGCGCTTCTTTGGTCCGATCGGCTGAAAGAATGGGGAGGGGGTTAGGGTTTTGTGTTTTGTGTTATAATATAAAAGTTTCATCCTAGCCCCTACAAGTTGAAGGACATGGCAACTTGAAAGAAAAGTTAAATGGTTTAACGTACCGGGATGACGAGAGGGTTTCCGAGAAGTGTCGGTTAAATCCCGAGAATTATACATACTTTACAAGCTTCACATCTTTAAACCGAAAATTAACGGGTGTTACAAGTCCACCCACCTTACAATGGGATTCGTCCCCGAATCCCGATGCAACAGGAACAACTGCGGACAGAGTTTCATCATCTCATCTTCGGACTCCCAAGTAGCCTCGGAACTCCTACGGTGCCTCCACTGCACCTTCACTTGCTTAACCACTTTATTCCTTAAATGTCTTTCCTGACGATCAAGAATAGCGATAGGTTCTATAACGTAATTCAATTTACTATCAAGCTCAATGTCATCAAGAGGCAAATGGGCCTCCTCATCTGCTAAACATTTCCTCAAATGGGACACGTGGAAAGTAGGATGAATCCCCACGAGCTCCTCAGGCAATTCCAATCTATACGCTACCTCACCAACACGGGACAATATACGGAATGGGGCAATGAACCTTGGACTAAGCTTCCTCCTCTTACGAAAATGAATAATACCCTTCCAAGGAGAAACTTTTAACATAACCCGATTCCCAACCTCAAACACAATAGGTCTTCGCCTTTTTATCCGCATAGGACCTTTGACGTTCCTGAGCGGCCTTCATAAAAGCCTTGATCTTAGCGAGCTTCTCAGTCGTAGCCTCAACCACCTCCAAACTACCCAACTGTTTCTGACCAATAGAACCCCAATAGACCGGAGTCCTACACCTCCTACCTCACAACACCTCAAACGGTGGCATCCTAATCGTAGCGTGGTAAATGTTTTTATAAGAAAACTCAACTAACGGTAAGTGGCTATCACAACTACCACCAAAATCGATAACACAAGCCCGCAACATATCCTTAAGAGTCTGTATGGTCCTCTCATACTGACCCTCCGTCTGCGGGTGATAAGCGGTACTGATGAGAAGTTTGGTGCCCATCTCCTCATTTTAACGCCTGTTAGTTGTTCGGTTTAAGGATTTTCAACGTGTAGAGTATGTACGTTTCTTGGGAGTTATCCGGCATCTTTCGTTGACCCGACCATCTTCCCGGTACGTTTAGTTATCTAACCTTTCCTTCCAAGTTGCCATATCCCTTAAACTTTGAGGGCTAGTGTGTAACATATTATTATCTCATAAAAAAAATTAAGCTAACCCTAACCCCCATTAGCTGCTGCGATCGGCCAAGAGAACAGCCCCCCCCTTTCTTTGCTTCGAATTTTGAGCAATTCCAAGGCATTTAGAAGTGGTTCAAGGTATGTAATACTATTCCCAACACTTTTTTCGTTCACCCTAATCGTTTTGATGCTCAATTTTGACGATTCTTTTCGTTGGGCGGATTTCAGCCAAGGTGCAATTGACCCGCTTCCTGTGGATAAAAATTAGAGTTTCTGGTGTAGAAAGATTCCCAGGTATGGCATTTACATCATATTAAAATTTCGGGGTCATTGAAGGTGTCTAGGTCGGTCAATCGATTTTAGTTCGAAAACTAGGGTTTATCCGGTGTAGAATCGTCAATTGTAGTTTGATGCGTTAATCGATTGAATTACCAACCGAATCAGTTTTCATAGCCCTAGGGGGATTCAAGGGCTGTGGGAAAATTATTTTTTTGGTACTCGGGGCTAATTAGGTTGGTGATTAGTCAATCGAGTCGGTTGTGTGCGAATTGTCGTTTAAACATTAAATTGAGTGTTATAAAAAGGAACCGTCAACCCTATCAACTCGGGTGACATAATTATGATGCATGAAAAGGTTAAGATGGGAATTTGGTCCATTTGGGGCTGATATGCTTAGCAATTGGTTTTAAGATTTATTACGCACGTATTCGACTCGGTTTGCATACCGACGGGTGATTTGTGCATCATGGTTAGCCCCGACCGTGACCGTAGGGTGGATTTGGTTAATTGAAAGGTTTTAGGGGCTGAGGTAAAATGAATGAGTATGGGTTAGGCCTCGGGCCAAACTGTTGGGTTTGGGCGGTCCGTTAGGCGAGTGTGTTTTTACGGTCTAGTTTAGTAACGCGTTGTGTACAATTTACAGGCCCTTACTTGTGAGTGTGCACTTAGAGATTCCCTAGCTCGTTGCTGGTGTTTGGTTGATTTCAGGTGAGTTCATGATGCCCCTTTTTACTCTTTTAAGTTTTGGGCTAGCATGCACACCTAAACGATTTTTCCTGATAAAACGTTTAAACTATTTTATATAGGCTTGCTAGTATATAGTTGGCCTTGGGATGTTATAGTATGTGTATATATATATATATAAATTATTGTATGGCCTATATTTGGCAATGTTGTAGTCGTTTCGACTACTAATGTTACGTATGCCTACTTTGTGTTTGCATGCATTGATGAGATGTTACGTGTTTGGGTTGTACGTTTGCTCGACCCTGATGTTATTACTTGGATGTTTTATATATATTTATATATATATAGGGATTTACTTATAAGGATGTTTATATATATATATATATATATATATATATATATATCTGTGTGTGTGTGTGTATGTGTGTATGTATATATATATATATATGTATGAGAATGATTATTTATCAATGATTATGGTTTAACTGATGTATCCCGTTTACAGTTTAAAACTTTTGGAATGACTATCATGATTATTATTTACTGATGTTATTTATTTAAAACTCGAACTCACTCAGCTCAAGCTGACTTTGTGTGCATGTTAGTGTGAGTTTTAGGTTAGGAAGAGGATGCCTTATCACTTGGACGTGCACAATGCTACTTGGACGGTGAAAGGCATACGTGGATGGAATATTTTATTTTTGAACATTTTAATTTAAAACGTTTTATAAATATAATTGAATTGGTTTTGGGCAACATTCCCGGAATTTTGGGAACTTACTTTATTATTTATGTTTTCCGCTGAATTATACTCTGAGAGGGTTATTTTAATGAAGTGAATTGTTTTTAAGTTTAATTATTTTTACGAGTGGTTTTGAATGAATACCAACTGTGGGGTTCCCGGCGTTCGGGGCCTTACAAGTTGGTATTAAAGCCATGGTTCGAGGGATCCGAGCATCCCCGAATGCTTGGACTCGAACTATAAGAAAGAAACTAGTATGCCCACCGCGAGTAGCTGCACGCCAAGAGGTAACTTTAAATTATTTAGTTATTCCTTTCGAATTTGAAAGTTTCAAGTATGTGATTAACTGTCTAAGTGTTAGATAGAAGGCTAATGTGGTTAGGGGCGGGGGTGATTAGGACGGGCGGGTAAAGTAAACGACTAATTACACTTGATCAACGTCATTAGCAGTTTACCCTTACCTTACATGTTCTAAATGCCACGTGTACCTGACCATATTAAAATTCTGTCTTTGTAGGGATAAGTCATGGTTAATACTCGAGCAGCTAAGAGAGGTGGTTCTAGTGTTCGTGGTCGTGGTCGTAAGGTGAGAATGAGATTCCTACTTTTCAGCAGGAGGCCCCGAATCATGAGGATGGGGGATAACCCCGCCTTAGATCCTGCTATGCACGCGGCTATCGCGGATGAGGTCTACCAGGTGCTCCATAGCGCCATTCCTGAGATCGTTGCTGAGGCCGTCAGGGCCATGGAGGAATCACTGGTAGGTAAGGGTTCGGATAAGGGAAGAAAGAGTAAGGAGGTGCAGGTCGATGAAGAAGAGGAAGTGTATGTGCCGAGTGGGGATGAATATGAGGTGCGGACTATTAGCGTATCTACTCGGGGTTGCTCGTATGGTGACTTTAAGAAGTGTGACCCCCCTTCTTTTGATGGTACTAAGGATGCTTTGGCAGCACATCAGTGGGTAAGGGAGATGGAGACCGTTCTGAGAGTCAGCAAGTGTAAGGGGGTGACATGGTGACTTATGCTACTGCCTCCTTTCGTTCTAAGGCACTGTGTTGGTGGGACAACTTGGCACAGGCTATGGGTGATCGTTTGACCAGGAGGATGACATGGGATGAGCTGAAGAAGTTGGTTCTTGATCAGTTTTGTCCTACGCAAGAATTGGATAAGATAGAACAGGAATTCTTGACCTTAGAGGCGGGTAGTATGACGCATCGGGAGTATACCACCAAGTTTAATCAGATGGCCCGTTTATGTCCCGATTTGGTTACTCCCGAAGCTAAGAGGATTAAAAAGTATGTGAAGGGGCTTCTTGCAGATATTCGTAGGGGTGTGGTGACCACTGACATGAAATCTTTTCACTCGGTGGTTACCCTAGCAGGTACATTGTATGATCAGAGGGAGAAGTTGCCGCTGCCGAGACAAGGAAGACTTGGAATACTAATTCATACGGTAAGCGGCCCGGGGGAAACAATTTTAATTCGTCTGAGAAGAGGGTGAAGACTGAGACTTCTGAGTTTAAGAGGGATGCGGTTTTCAGTAATTGCAAGAAGTGCGGGAAACCGCACAAAGGGGAATGTAAGAGTGGGTTTGGTTCCTGTTTTCGTTGTGATAAGACGGGACACCCCCATTTCGAGTGTCCGACATTGACTTGTTTCCGCTGCAAGGGTTCCGGTCACTTGGCATCAAACTGTCCTTCCAGTAAGGCGTTGGGGTCCGGTCAGGGGACTTCCTCGAGGGGGAAGATGGAAGAGATGCCGAAGGCCAGGGCGAGGGCTTTCAACATCTCCAAGAGTGAGGCGAAAAATGATGCGGATGTTGTTTCAGATACTTTTCCTTAGTTAGCTTTTATTCCACCGTTATAGTTTCCTGTTCCTTTGGAATCGTATGTGATGATCTTGTAGCTAAGCAGTAGTATAATGTTACCCCAGGTACCTTTTTACTTGATGAATTACAAGCGTCAGTCTTATTTGATTCGGGCGCCAGTAGAAGCTTTGTGTCTACCGCTTTCTGTTCCTCGTTGAATAAATCACCCGAGCGCGTAGTCGATGTGTTTGAGGATGAGGTCGTCGTAGGAAAATCCGTTCCCGTGTCTAGAGTTATTCAGGGTTGTTCCATCGAGATGTCTAGGTATAGATTTCTGGTGCGGCTGTACTTGATGCCGCTTGGCGGTTTCGGTGTGGTTCTTGGGATGGATTGGCTCGCAAGTGTTGATGCTCAAATAGTTTGTGGTCAGAAACTAGTACGGTGATCGTGGGAAGCAGAGGAACGACGTTGATTACGATGATTTCCTAGAGAAGACCTTCTACGAGGACTAAGGATGAAATTTTAATGAAATGATGGGTAAGTTGTGTGAATAAGTTGATATGAGATAATGGGGATGCGTATGTGTATGTATATGAATTAGTACTAGTGAAGACTCGAGGACGAGTCAAGAACTAAAATAATATGTATGCGTTTGGAGCATTTAAGTAAATAACGTTTTATAAAATTTTCCAAAAATAAAATAACCAAGCATATCAAACGAGTTGACCTCCCATGAGCTTTCCATGGCAATTTGAATGGCCCCAACTAAATAACCAACATAAATTTTGTGAATTGGCCTCCCATGAGCGAACCATGGCATTTTGATGTCCCAATTCAAATAACGTGTAATAAAAAATTGAGTTGTTCAGACTATGAGCGTGTACATGGCATTTAACAGACCCAACTAATTAACGAATTATCGAATCAATGTATAAGTAGTTGGTGTATCTCGGGAATCACCCCGGACGATACGTTCCAACCCAAAAAAAATCAAATCGAAAATGATTTAAGAAATGAATAGTTGGAGTGCCCATGGAATTCCATGGATTTTTCACCCAACTAAGCATTTAAAATAATTTGAAAACACAATTTGGAAGTATAACCGTTTATCCGGTTATGTTTACCACGTAACCGTTTAGCCGATTACGGGTACCACTTGAAGTTATGTGGTTGTACGAGATTTTTCATACCCCCACGCTTCAAGGTGAAAAAGCAAAACACGGGAATTCTTAGGGAATTTCCCACAATAAAATATAATCTACCAAAAATTAAGAGGATTAAAAATATTTTGAAAGTTGAGGCATAACCTCGGAATTTGTGTGTGTGTGCAACAAATAAGCAAGATATATACAGTTTAAATAATTAATCTAAGCAAGCTGTAAACAATTTAAATAGCACATAGGAAGTTCAGATAAGCAGGTATAGGGTTCCTAACATATGTCTAGGACAATTTCTAACGACCCATCTTATAACCTTCGGCTTTGATACCAATCTGTCACACCCCAACCTAAGGCGGAAATGCCGGGGTGTGATCCAATTACTCACAGCTTGAAGATACTATCATATATAAAATATGACAATATCTAATTGATTATTTAATTCAAATAATACACAATATTCAAATACAACAATACAATTCAAATAAATAAATTCAAGCAATTAAATTTAAGTTTGTCTTCAATATAACCTATGGTCTTGACTAAATATCCATACTTCAGTCTAAGCAAACTGCATATGCGTAGAAAATAGAACTTGTCAACAACACATGCTGAGTGAGATGATCACCAATTTTGACACATTAAATAATAATAAGTATATATAGATAGTTGATAGATGATAAATGCGCAAACCAACCACGTCATAATAATCAATCGAATCATAACAAACGTGCATATAACCAAATCGTGTGTGCCAAAGAAATTGTTGCCAAGCGAATCGGGCATTGATTTCAATGACTAAGATTGTCGTTTTACCTTTCCCAAGCGAATCGGGCTCTGGTTACTAAGACGGTCGTATGATCATACTAATGAGAATCTCCAAATATTGTTAAGTAAACAATTAAACATGTAGCAAATAGCAAATAGCATTCAATTGATATTCACACAATGATTATGTTTGTGATTTTGTGTATATATATATATAATAGAAAATATGAGTAAGTACGCATATGTCCCCAAAACATTTGAAAACAGTAGATAAAAAGGGGGAATGATCAAACTCACCTGATCGATTAAGCCAAACAGGAATGAATACGACAAGAACGATAATCACGTTCTTCGAGAATTACCGACAATGATCCTAATTAAATGATATTACGAGTGAATTATAATGATATAATATATATAATGAATTTAAGATTACGATGTGATTTAAGTTACAATTATGATTGGTATGTTACGGATTGAACGATTGATCTCTACAAATTATTATTATTTAATTATATAAATCATAATTTGTCATAAATCGGGTTTGCAAATAATTTGTTTAAATAAATATGGGTCAAGATCTTCTATACAAATATACGTTTAAATATATAATTATATTAAAATTTATATCTTGGAAACCTTAACGTAATTTGATGGTTAAATATGGTTAACACTCTTAATTCGTTTAATACATCTATTATAGTTTTGTTTTAAAAATAATACATATATATATATATATATATATAATATTTATTAAATATGAATGAATTGATAAAGACGTTTTTACAACGAGAAGCATCAACATTAGCGTCGGTTTTTAATAAAATAATTGTTGATTTATAAATATCCACTTATAATACATACACATATACATATATACAAACACACGAAAACTTGTATCGAAACTTGCCGACACGAAACGTTAACCTTACGATGCTGGTTTAAATAAAATATTGTTTATTTAATATTTAGTATTAATTATAATATATTATATATGGTTAAAACAAGCTTAAATATCAAAATAAAAATAAAACCAAAAAAATTATGGCCGGCCGGATTCAAACCCGCGACCTTGGACGTCCAAAAACTTAGCACACACACCCTAGCCAACTGGGCTAGGGTGTCAGCTGGTTATAGAATGAAAACAAACTGATATATACAGAAACAAGTTATCCCCAATTTGATTATAAAACCCTAAATGTTCAATCGATTAATCCATTCATAATTCCTTCAATTAATGTTAGGGTTAAGATTATACGATGTTAGGCGAACCCAATGCATCTTCTAATTCCCTGATTTGAGGTTATAACGCAGCTTAAATTGAATCACGGCAGGCCGGCGACGAGGATGAAAGAACAAGCAAAATTAGACTTCAATAATACGATTAACCATAGGGCTCCTGATGTCGCTGGTCTTAGGGAGTTACAGACACGTTTAATTGAATTTTGATAAACCCTACGTTATATAATTAGTTTTAGGTTAAGTCGGTTCATAGTATTTTGATTATACACAATTAGTGATCTTGTTTCCTAATTATTGATGTTGCTTATGCCGAAAATAATGATAATAATCGTAAACACGATTTAATTCCGAGTTTAGAATTGTAACGTCCGTAAATTTCCGACAAAAGGCTTAAACTCGTAGGATTTCGTGCACCTTTCGGGCTTGACCCGGTATTCTCCTGGGAGCTCCTTGCAACCCTCGTAAGCTTATCATACGTAACTTTTCTCGCAAGTTCAACCATTAATAAAGTGGAGGGGCCAAAATGTTATTTTGTTATTATATATTATATAAAAAAAATTAAACCTAACAACCCTAACTAGTGATCCGATCGGCGCCCAAGACCCCCCACCCTTCTCGATTTTCGTACAAGACCAGCCCATTCCCTGCCATCCAAACTTCAATTCCAGGTCGGTATTAGATGTCTACAACTCTTTTTTTCCTTAGTTCATCCTTATAGCGCGTTTATTCGTCGAAATTCGGTTGTTTTTAGGCTTGTAGGGTGGCTGTCCAATTGAGCAATTCCGGGGCTGTTTTGATTGGGATTTTTGCACCAAAATCTTACTAGGTATGTCACTTGCATCTTACTAAAATTTCATGGTCATTGGAATTGGTTAGGTCGGCCAATTGTTAATAGTTTAAAAACTAGGATTCGGTTGACTAGTTTGTGAGTTGTTGTGTTTAACGCGTTGTTTGAGGGAATTGACAACCAATTCGAATGTTGTAGACTCGGGATGAGTTTTTGGCTGTGAAAAACTGATTTTTTGAGTATTTGGGTTGAATTGGTTGTCGGTTACTTAAACGGGTCGGTACGGCGCAAATTCACGTTTATTGGTAGTTTGCGCATTGTGCTTGCTAATTACCGACCCATCCAACTCGTGTAGAGTCGTGTGGACTTGTGGGCTGTTATTTTACTAAATTTGGTCCACACGGGGCTGGGTTGGTAGCCAAGTGCATAAACAACCCGTTAACGCGCGTATTCGATAAAATCAACAATTTTCGGGTATAGTTGGAAATCCTTTGTCTCCGGAATTAACTATGGGTGGTTTTGTTAATTAAATGGCCTCAGGAGCTGAAGTAATTGAATTTGGTAACGTCAAGACTTTAGGCCAATCAAATTTAGTCAGAACGTCTCGTAGGATAAACGAGTCGGTACGTTTAGTTAGTTATCTTTGTGTGCAATCCGACAGGATTGTAAACTGTGGATTGGCTTTGAGGTTCTCAAACCCTTTGGTATTTGTGTGGCTCGTCTTAGATGAGTTCATGATGCCCTTTTTACTCTTTTAAGTTTTGGGCTAGCATGCACACCTAATCGATTTTTCCTGATGAAACGTTTAAACTATTTTATATAGGCTTGCTAGCATATAGTTGGCCCTGGAATGTTCTACTATGTATGTATATATATATATATAAATTATTGTATGGCCTATATGTGGCGATATTGTAGTCGTATCGACTACTGATGTTGCGTATGCCTACTTCGTGTTTGCATACTGATGGATGGTGATCTTGGCCGGGCCAAACTATACGACTCAGGTTCTTAAATCCTGTGGCGGGCTCTGAAAAGCCCGTGAGGGGGGAGGCTCGTGTGGCATGATCATCATCGGATGTTACGTGTTTGGGTTGTATGTGTGCTCGACCCTGATGTTATTACTTGGATGAGATGTTACGTGTTTGGGTTGTACGTGTGCTCGACCCTGATGTTATTTTTTGGATGGTATTTATAGGGATATAAATTTATGGATGTATATAGCTGTCTAGGTACGAATACTTAGGGTTGATTATGGCCTAACTGTTCATATCCCGTATTATATTTTAGACTCTTGGAATGTTTTATAATCCCGTTTTTATATTTAAACCCTTGGAATGATTTATTTAAATGTCTATTATTAAAACTTGAACTCACTCAGCTCAAGCTGACTTTGAGTGTTTGTTAGTGTGAGTTTCAGGTTTAAAGGAGGATGCTTACCGCATGGACGTGCTCGAGACTACTTGGACGGTTGAAGGCATAACTAGTCAGAGATTAATATGCAAACTGTTTTCTTTTCATTTATTACTTTAAACATTTGAATTATGGTTTTGGGAACTTGGTTTTAGTACTTGTGATTTTCCGCTGTTTATTACTCTGAAACGATTTTTAATAAGATGAAATTGTTTGACTTTAAATTTTGAGAATTTTTGGATATGATTACCAACTGTAGGATTCCCGGGATTCGGGGTCTTACAAGTTGGTATCAGAGCCAAGGTTCGAGGGATTCGAGCATTCTTGAATGATTGGACTCGAACTGTAATAGAGAGGGCTAGAAATGCCAACCGCGAGTAGCTGCACGCCAAGAGGTAATTTTATTTGTTTAATTATCTTTATAAGTATTAGGGTTCTGTATGTGCATATTTGTTTAGGTGCTAGATAGGATACTAATATGGTTAGGGGCGTGGGGTGCTTAGGATGGGTGGGTAAAGTAAACAATTGATAACACTTGATCAACGTTATTAGCAGTTTACCCTTACCTTACATGTTCTAAATGCCACTTGTACTTGACCGTGTTAAATTCTGTCTTCGTAGGGATAAGTCATGGTTAATACTCGTACCGCTAAGAGAGTTCGTCCGTGTGTTCGTGGCCGTGGTCGTAAGCCACGTGCCGAGGCTGAGAGTGAGATTCCTACATCCCAGTAGGAGGAAACCCTGATTCGTGGGGAAGGGGATAACCCCGCCTTAGATCCTGCTATACGCGCGGCCATCGCAAAAGAGGTTTACCAGGTTCTTCATAGCGTTATTCCCGAGAATTTTGCTGAGGCCGTTAGGGTTGCAAAAGAGTCAATGGATGGTAAGGGTGCGGATAAGCAAGGAAAGGGTCAAGAGACTCAGGTTAAAGACGAGGTAGTGGCATCTAGTGATGGGGATGAAGAAACTCGTGCGTTTAGTGTGCCTACTAAGGGTTGTTCGTATGAGGAATTCAAGAAGTGCGACCCTCCTGTTTTCGATGGTACTAAAGATGCGCTGGGCGCTCATCAGTGGGTTAGAGAGATGGAAGCAATATTAAGGGTCAGTAAGTGCAAAGGGGAGGACATGGTGACTTATGCTACCGCCTCGTTTCGTTTCGAGGCGCTATGTTGGTGGGATAATCTAGCCCAGGCTATGGGTGATCGTTCTATTAGGAGGATGGCCTGGGAAGAGTTGAAGCAGTTGGTTATCGATCAATTTTGCCCTCCGCATGAATTAGATAAAATGGAGCATGAGTTCTTAGTTTTAGAAGTGGGTGATATGTCGCATCGGGAGTATACTACAAAATTCAATCAGATGGCCCGTTTATGTCCCGATCTAGTTACACCTGAAGGTAAAAGAATCAAGAAGTACATAAAGGGTCTTCCGGCAGATGTTCGTAGGGGTGTGGTGACCACTGACATGAGCTCCTCCCATTCGGTGATTACCCTGGCAGGTACATTGTATTAACAGAGAGAGATGGTGAGCTCAACCGAGTCTGGGAAAGATTGGAAACCGAGCTCAAACTCCAATGGCAAGCGTTATGGGGGCAGTGATTTTGTGTTGGACGGGAAGGAAGCGAGGGCAAATTCGTCGGATCGTAATGGTAAAGAGTATAATGATAGATGTAGGAAGTGCGGGAAACCTCACAGGGGGAGTGTAGCCTTGGAACTACCCCTTGTTTTCGTTGTGGGGAGACGGGACACCCCCACTATGAGTACCCGTCGTTGACATGTTACCGGTGTGGGGGGTCTGGACATTTGGCATCTCGGTGTACTGAAAATAAGGCGTGAGGTTCGGAGCGGGGAAACTCTTCTAGGGTTAAGTTTGAAGACAAGCCAAGGACTAAGGCTAGGTCCTTCAGTATCTCTACGAAGAAGGCAAAGGAGGACGCGGACACGATTTCAGGTAATTCCTTGCGTTCGTATTAATCGTTTAAATATTTTACCGACTGCTTCTTTTCTTATCGAAAGCTCTTGTGTTTGACTAGAATGTAGTACGCTATCTTCAGTAGCGATCCTATTTATACCCATTCTGTGTATGATGTGATGCTTTATATTGTCGCAACCCGCGCTTGTTCCTGTGTAGCGGAATTCGGGGACGAATCCCATTCTTAGGGGAGTAGACTTGTAACGTCCGTAAATTTCCGACAAAAGGCTTAAACTTGTAGGATTTCGTGCACCTTTCGGGCTTGACCCGGTATTCTCCTGGGAGCTCCTTGCAACCCTCGTAAGCTTATCATACGTAACTTTTCTCGCAAGTTCAACCATTAATAAAGCTTATGATTTCCACGCGAAGACTTGGATAATTATGTATGCATCCATAATTACTCTTATCGTCGAATGGTCCGCATAATCCGTTCCATCATGTGGGTTGTAAAACATTTAAAATAAAATTTGGAAAAGAAAACAATTGTGTTGATAATTCTAAATATAATTTCAAATTAATAAATGTTCGAGTTGAATTAATAGAACCGTGAGATTTCGAAAACCTCTTTTGCTTTTAAAAGTAAAATTTTGAAAATTGAAAAAAAGTAGATTTGGTGAAACAGATGTTATTGTGATAATCGAGATTAAGGAAGCGAGATGGAGATACAAGATCCTAATAGATTAACTTCGATAAAGGAATTTTATTCAGGGGATGAATTACACAAATGTTTAATTTATAACAAATAGTTAATGGCATACGGAGTCCTTAAATATCATATTTTTAGGAATGAAGTTCTTAAGATCGAGATTATAAGTTTAAACATCGTTAACGAAAATTTTAGTGAGTCGAGTTTAGTTAGTTGAGAGCTTATGAGATTTAAAGAGAAGTTAATTATAAAGTTATAGCTTTTCAAGTTTCTGATTTTGAGATTTAGATTAATTCGATTAAGATATTATAAAATATTATAATAGTTAGTAATTTAAATATTAATGATAGGCGAAAATATACTTATTTGAATTAAGTTGTTTAATAGATTAAACTGGGAAGCGGATATTCCCGAATCACCGAGATAGTCCTATTCTAATTAAATCTTTAAAATTAGATAAAATATAAAGTAGGTAATTAAATTAGATTAAATTGGGAATTCATTGATTTTTCTTTTTCCATAAAATCGCTATTAATATAAGGAAGTATGTAAATTGAATTATAGATAATGGAATTTTTTTTTAAATTAATTGCGATAGGAAAAAAAATAAGATGTGAAACATTTAATAGAAATGAGATAAATGTGAGGCTAGAAATGCATGTACCACCATAACTATTCTAACAGCTACGAATTATCATTTAAAACGTTCAAAATTTTCAAAAAATCAAAGTAGGGAGTTGAAATATTTACGATGAATGTTCAATCAAAAGGTTAATTTAATAATAAAAGTTAAATTAATTAATGGAAACTTTTTAATTTAAAAAAAATGGAAATTAAATTTAGAGAATACATAATTTAGTTTAAAATTTACACTAATTGAATTTTAAATATTTATAGAGTGGAAAATAAATTGTGAAATCCTTCATGATATTGAGGAAGACAAGAGACGATAAAAAATTTATAGTTTAAAGTTGAGGATAAAGATTTAATTGTACTTAGGAATTTATAGTTCGAGGATATGTATATAAGCAAGAAAGTATAATTTAAATAATATTTTAACGGATATGAATTAGTATAAGATTTCTTGTTTGGTGTATTTTAGTTTTGTCGAGATTGACGGTCGTTTGGTTAACGAAATATAGCAGCAAACTCCTTGGCGATTTAGGTAGTCGAACGGTGATCGTGAGAAGCAGATGAACAACGTTGATTACGATGATTTCCTAGAGAAGACCTTCTACGAGGACCAAGGATGAAGTTTTAATGAAATGATGGGTAAATTGTGTGAATAAGTTGATATGAGATAATGGGGATGCGTATGTGTATGAATATGAATTAGTACTAGTGAAGACTCGAGGACGAGTCAAGAATTAAAATAATATGTATGAGTTTGGAGCATTTAAGTAAATAACGTTTTATAAAATTTTTTTAAAAATAAAACAACCAAGCATATCAAACGATTTGACCTCCCATGAGCTTTCCTTGGCAATTTGAATGGCCCCAACTAAATAACCAACTTAAAGTTTGTGAATTGGCCTCCCATGAGCGTCCCATGGCATTTTGACGGCCCAATTCAAATAACGTGTAATAAACAATTGAGTTGTTCAGCCTACGAGCGTGTACATAGCATTTAACTGACCCAACTAATTAACGAGTTATCGAATCAATGTATAAGTAGTTGGTGTATCTCGGGAATCACCCCGGACGATACGTTCCAACCCAAAAAAAATCAAATCGAAAACAATTTAAGAAATGAATAGTTGGAGTGCCCATGAAATTCCATGGATTTTTCACCCAACTAAGCATTTAAAATAATTTAAAAACGCAACTTGGAAGTATAACCGTTTAGCCGGTTATGTTTACCACGTAACCGTTTAGCCGATTACGGGTACCACTTGAAGTTATGTGGTTGTACGAGATTTGTCATACCCCCACGCTTCAAGGTGAAAAAGCAAAACACAGGAATTCTTAGGGAATTTCCCACAATAAAATATAATCTACCAAAAATTAAGAGGATTAAAAATATTTTGAAAGTTGAGGCATAACCTCGGAATTTGTGTGTGTGAAACAAATAAACAAGATATATACAGTTTAAATAATTAATCTAAGCAAGTTGTAAACAATTTAAATAACACATAAGGCAGTTCAGATAAGCACGTATAGGGTTCCTAACATATGTCTATGTAACATCCTAGAAAATCCCATATTTAATTTGGAATAAAAATGTCAACTTTGAAAGTTGAAGGATTAAAATAAAATAAAATATTCATAAGACAAGTGATGGGAAAAATGAGATAAGAAAAATAAGGATATCTCATGTTAAATGAAATGAGAAAATTCTATCCCACATGGAAAAATGAAAAAAAGTGGAAGCACTCCACATGGGTATAAATAAGGAAGATAACTTTCATCCCACATGGAAACAAGAAAAGAAATGGAAGATCTTTATAAGGAAGCAAGTTTCCAAAGAAATGTTTTAATGTGGCTAACCACTCTCCATAGTCCTAGCGGAAGGTGCGAAGCACCCGACGCGCACGGACTCGGGCTCGGGCTCGGGCGATGGGCGATGGGCGTAATGTGGCGTTTTGATGGCGCACTTTGCACTTCACACGGTCGCATCGCTGCATAAGGACCGCTTTAGTATTTTTGGAAAATGGAAGTATGATCAAGAAGTGACAAGTTATCAAAGACGAGGGACCAAAAGTTAAAAATCTGATTTTAGGACCCATCGCTCTACGCAATGAGCCCAGAAAGAACACCATCGCGCTACGCGATGGGGTTGCATGAGTCACCAGACACGTGTCGCAACGGGGGACACGTGGCAGACGCTAGGGCTGAGTCAGCATGCCACGCGTCAAAACCTAACATCGTGCCACGCGATGCCCAGTAGAAAGGACCATCGCGCTACGCGATGGTTCCCAAAATCGGCTATAAAAGGGTAGGCTCACGGCATTTCCGTTCTCACACCAAAACACCACCACTTACACACACTTAGCATCGAGAAGCGTGCCGACCTCGTAGTGCGTTCCAAGCCCCGAAGTTCTGACGATTTGGCCTCGATACGCGATAGAAAGTAGAATTGCTGCCCGTACAAGCTTAGGCATATAAACTCCAAATACCCGCATAAGGTAGGGGTTCTGCCTAAATATTATTTTATTATTATTATATTATATGGCTTAAACCATAGTCAGGGGTATAGCCCAAAACCTTGATCATGATTATGTTTATAATAGCTTTATACATGCAAAGGTTATAGTTAAAATAATGTTTTTTCATGATTAAGAAACATAAGCTTTTACATACAAGCAGATATAGTAGTTTCTTCACAACTAAGAAATGTAAGATTTTATATACCAGGGTTATAGTCAATTCAATGTTTCTTCTTGACGAAGAAACCTATCAATAGATGTTTCTTCATGAAAAAGAAACTCAACACATGATTTGTAAACAAATGAAAAGACTACGAGTCTAAATATTTTATTCAAACAAATGATCAGTCAAGGTTTAAAGCTATCAAAACCAGACTAAAGGTCTACAGCTGGATCAAGAGACGATCCGGGTATTTATATAAACCTATTTTATTATAGATCAGTCATCATTCATTCACAAGGGTTTTCAAACGAGATCACCACATCAATCAGAAAAGACAATCACAATCACAATCACAATCACAAGTGAATACGTTCAACCTTTATATAACGTGAATACGTTAAACCTTTTTCAGTCAGTCAGATAAACGGGTTGTTTATCTTAAACAGTCAGTCAAACATGAGATTACGTGATCTCTAATTTTTTTAAGGGATTACGTGATCCCTAAGTCACAAGGTAGATAATAAAAGCAACTCAGACCGAGTACACGTGTGTCTGGATCCAAACATATCTGTTAACCTATCAATCAAGGCTACGTGGCCGCAGGCTAACAGACATATCGAAAGTTCTCCAAGGAGTCATCAGTTCTTGGAGAACCATAATTGTGTGTGTATGGTAGTGGCACAAGTTCCTAGAAATAAGAGATGTTTCTGCTGAGTTTGTTCCAAAACTATCTTGTCAATCAAATGTTTTCAGAGTCAACGATTCACCAGCATATCGCTGACGTATTTTTCCCTCTCATTACAGGAAAGCAGGTATAGCACAAATAACAAGGCATAAGAGTCACTCTTGAAGTTAGATGCTCGCAGGTAGAGATGGCTCAGTTTTAAATAAATAAAATATGGTAAACAAAATAAATAAAGGTTTGTAAACCAAATACTTGGATATTTATATCCAAGAGATTTTCAAAATAAATTATTATTTTTTTCTAATCAAAGACTTCCGCTAATAACCCGCAACTCTGATGTATTTTCAAAACAGGTACCAACTAAAGGGTGTCACGCCCAGGCCCTAAGTCGGGGTGTGACAAGTTGGTATCAGAGCCATTGTTCTTAGCGAATTAGGTATACTCAATACCTAGGCTTTGAGCAGAAATAAGGTTATGCTGAAAATATTAATATTCAATTAAGAATATTAATTGATATAGTCATTAAATGATTAGATATAAGATTCAATCTTATCATATCAATACTGATAGGTACTTAAATAAAAGTATTTGAAGCATAAGCAAAACTATTACGGATAAGATAGGAACACGACCCTATATCCAATCTAACATCGTACAGATGTCTGATCGCAATCCAGCCAAGGATCATTTCATCCTCCATCAGGTAAAGGAAAAGGGTGTATAGGGACAGCTTTACTTCCAATCCCTATATCTAGTTATGAAGACTCATATCAGACCTCAATAGAAGAAAATTCGGATTCCTTCGATTCCCATATCCCACTAGCCCATATCATCCGAAGACCAGATATGCAGGGAACAGGATCAAGTAAATCCCAGAAATCAATAAATTCAAAGGGAAAAGGAATAATGACCAATCCGGAAGTAAATTCTCAAGGGCAGGAATATTTCAATTACCCAATGAATCAAGATCCTTACTTCGTCCATCCTCAAACTGAATGCTGGAGCACAGATTATGAAGGAATGTACATCAGAGATGATTCAACATGTTATGATGTTGATGTTACAAAAAATAGCTGAATCAATGCTCAACGATATAAAAATGGAAGAAGAGAAGGAGAAAGAAAAAGAAAAAGAAAAGGAGACAACCGAGAATATCAAAAAGGACAATAAAATCAAGAAACTGATTGTCCGTTGGAAGAAATAGACATTAAGGACTGCAATGGTTGTAAACAATCAAGAATAGAAAGCACAAATTCTCCAAGTAATTGGAAGTGAAAGAAAATCCATCAATGGGATTGAGGAAAGGTCCAGGGTGTAAGACCCCGAATCCCGGGGATCCTACAGTTGGTATTCATACAAAATGCTTAGAAAAATATTTAAACTCAAAAACAGTTCATTCCATTAAAATAACCAATTCAGAGTATAATTCAGCAGAAAATCATAATTAATAAAACAAGTCCCCAAAACCCGGGAATTATGCCCAAAACCAAATAGAAATGTATTTAATAAAACGTTAAAAGAAAACGTTTATTATTATTAAGACTTCCGACTAAGCATGCCCTCCACCGTCCAAGTAGCTTCGTGCACGTCCAAGCGGTAATGCATCCACCTCCTAACCTGAAACTCACACTAACATGAACACAAAGTCAGCTTGAGTTGAGTGAGTTCAAATTTTATTAATTAACATCTGTAATAATAATCGTAATAGTCATTCCAAGAGTTTTAAAATAAACGGGATATAACAGTTAGGCCAAATAAACGGGATATAACAGTTAGGCCATCATCAACAATAACTAATCATCCTTATATATATATATAAGCATCCTTATAATCATATATAAACATCCTTATAATTATATATAAACATCCGTATAATTATATCCCTACATATATTTCATCCAAGTAATAACATCAGGGTCGAGCACACGTACAACCCAAACACGTAACATTTCATCCAACATATGCAAACACAAAGTAGGCATACGTAAACATTCTTAGTCGATAACGACTAAATAACATCGCCAATTATTGGCCATACAATAATATATATACAAACATACAATACATCATCCCAAGGCCTACCCTATACAAGTAAGCCCATAGAAAATAATTTAAACGGTTCATCAAGCAAAATCACTTAGGTGTGCATGCTAGCCCAAAAACTTAAAAAGAGTAAAAAGGGGCATCATAAACTCACCTAACGCAAGGCACGATTTCACCACAAGCTAGAGGACCCCTAAGTAATCCCAAAACTCAAACCTGTCAGTTTACATTCAAACATTATTAATGACATCGAAAGGAATCGTTTATCCTACAAGACGTTCTAACATGGTTCAAGTTACCTAAAGCCTTGACCTCATCAAACTCATTCATAACAGCCCCCGGGGCCTTACATCCACCAACACGACCCTTAGATACTCCCGGGAGTAAAGAATTCCCAAATTACCCTCGGAAGCACTAGGTGATACCAACACGCGCGTTTAAGTGTCGTTTAGGTCATTAACATCCAACTCATCCCCGTGTGGACCCAATATGATAAATTTACAGCCAACAAGTCCACACGACGATACACGAGTCAAATGGGTGGGTAACTCGTAAGTACAACGCACTAACTATTCAATAAACGCGTATGCGCATTGTACCGACCCGTTTGAGTAACCGACAACCAATTCAGCCCCAATATTTATAAAAATCATTTTCCAACAGCCCGTACATTAACCGAGGCTATCCGAACTGAATTGGTTATCACTTATTTCATACCTCGCATTAAACGCAACAATCTTCCCTTCTAGCCAACCGAAAACAATCTTTCAAACTACAACTAGTTGACCGATCTAACGAACACCAATGAACTTGATTTTTAAGTATGATAAACTAGACATACCTAGGAGGCTTTTGGTGCAAAAGCCTCAACCAAAACAGTCCCTAAACCTCTCAATTGGACAGCCACCCGGTTAACCTAAAACAAGCCATTCATCGATAAATACTCGCGATATAAAGATCAAATAAGGTATAAAAGACTTGTAGGGAAATAGTACTAACCTTCAATTGAAGTTTTACGCTCAAACCTTGGCTGCAAAAAGGAAAATTGGAGGGTGGGGTGGCTGTGTTCTTGCCGATCGGAAAAGGGAATGGAGTGGGGGGTTAGGGTTTTTATGTTTTGTGTTATAATATAAATATTTCATCCTAGCCCCTCCAAGTTTGAATGTTATGACTAAGATTGTCGTTTTACCTTTGCCAAGAGAATCGGACTCCGGTTACTAAGACGGTCGTATGATCATACTAATGAAAATCTCCAAATGTTGTCAAGTAAACAATTAAATATGTAGCAAATAGCAAATAGCATTCAATTGATATTCACACAATGATTATGTTTGCAATTTTGTGTATATATATATATATAATAGAAAACATGAGTAAGTACGCATATGTCCCCAAAACATTTGAAAACAGTAGATAAAAAGGGGGAATGATCAAACTCACCTGATCGATTAAGCCAAACGAGAATGAATACGACAAGAACGATAATCATGCTCTTCGAGAATTACCGATAAGGATCCTAATTAAATGATATTACGAGTGAATTATAATGATATAATATATATAACGAATTTAAGATTTCGAAGTGATTTAAGTTACAATTATGATTGGTATGTTACGGATTGAACGATTGATCTCTACGAATTATTATTATTATTTAATTATAGAAATCATGGTTTGTCATAAATCGGGTTTGCAAATAATTAGTTTAAATAAATATGAGTCGAGATCTTCTATACAAATATACATTTAAATATATAATTATATTAAAATTTATATCTTGGAAATTTTAACGTAATTTGATGGTTAAATATGGTTAACACTCTTAATTCGTTTAATACGTCTATTATAGTTTTGTTTTAAAATAATACATATATATATATATTTATATTTATATATCTATATCTATATATATATATACATATATAATAAATATTTATTAAATATGAATGAATTTATAAAGACGTTTTTACAACGAGAAGCATCAACATTAGCGTCGGTTTTTAATAAAATAATTGTTGATTCATAAATATACACTTATAATACATAAACAAACACACATATATATATACACACACGAAAACTTGTATCGAAACTAGCCGACACGAAACGTTAACCTTACGATGCCGGTTTAAATAAAATATTGTTTATTTAATATTTAGTATTAATTATAATATATTATATATAGTTAAAACAAGCTTAAATATCAAAATAAAAATAAAACCAAAAAAAATATGACCGGCCGGATTCAAACCCGCGACCTTGGACGTCCAAAAACTTAGCACACACACCCTAGCCAACTGGGCTAGGGTGTCAGCTGGTTATAGAATGAAAACAAACTGATATATACAGAAACAAGTTATCCCCAATTTGATTATAAAACCCTAAATGTTCAATCGATTAATCCGTTCGTAATTCATTCAATTAATGTTAGGGTTAAGATTATACGATGTTTAGGCGAACCCAATGCATCTTCCAATTACCTGATTTGATGTTATAATGCAGCTTAAATTGAATCATGTAAGGCCCCGAACCCCGGAGAAACCTACAGTTGGTATTCATACAAAATACTTATAAAAATATTTAAACTTGAAAATAGTTCATTCCATTAAAACAACCAATTTAGAGTATAATTCAGCGGAACATATAAATAATAAAATAAGTTCCCAAAACCCGGTAATTAAGCCCAAAACCAATTCAAATGTGTTTGATAAAACTTTTTAAAATAAATGTTTAATATTTAAATCTTCCATCCATGTATGCCCTTCACCGTCCAAGTAGCTTCGTGCAAATCCAAGCGGTAAGGCATCCTCCTCCTAACCTGAAACTCACACTAACATGCACATAATGTCAGCTTGAGCTGAGTGAGTTCAAGTTTTAAATAAATAACATCAATAATTAATAATCATAATAGTCATTCCAAAGATTTTAAACTATAAAAGGGATACATCAGTTAGGCCATCATCTTCAATAAATAATCATCCTTATATATATATATATATATATATATATATATATATATATATATATATATATATATATATAAACATCTTTATAAGTGCATCCCTATATATATAAAGTTATATACATATAACATCCAAGTAATAACATCAGGGTAGAGCAAACATACAATCCAAACACGTAACATCTCATCAACGTATGCAAACACAAAGTAGGCATACGTAACATCCGTAGTCGATAACGACTACTAACATTGCCAAATATTGGCCATACAATAATACATACATACTATAACATCCCAAGGCCTACCATATACAAGTAAGCCTATATAAAATGGTTTAAATGTTTCATCAAGCAAAATCGTTTAGGTGTGCATGCTAGCCCAAAACTTAAAAAGAGTTAAAAGGGGCATCATGAACTCACTTGAAGTCAACCAAACACCAACAACGAGCTAGAGAATCTCTAAGTGCACACTCACAAATAAGAGCCTGTAATTTGTACACAACATATTACTAAACTAGCCCGTAATAACACACTCGTCTAACGGACCGTCCAAACCCAATTGTTTTGACCCGAGGCCTAGCCCATACTCATTTTACTTACCTCAGCCCCTAAAACCTTTCAATTAACCAATCCCACCCTATGATCCAGGTCGGGGCTAACCATAATGCACAATTCACCCGTTTGTATGCAAATCGAGTCGAATACGCGAGTAATAAATCCTTAAATCAATTGCCAAGCAAATCAACCCCATATGGACCAAATTCCCATCTTAAACTGTTCATGTATCATAATTATATCACACGAGTCGATATGGTTGGCGGTTCCTTTACACAACACTCAAATTAACGTTTAAACAACAATTCGCGCACAACCGACTCAATTGACTAATCACCAACCAAATCAGCCCCGAGTACTAAAAAAAATAATTTTCTCACAGCCCTTAAATGCATCTAAGGCTATGAAAACTTATTCGGTTGGAAATTCAATCGATTAACGGATCAAACTCAACAATTGACGATTCTACACTCGATAAACCCTAGTTTTCGAACTAAAATTAATTGACCGACCTAAACACCTTCAATGACCCCGAAATTTTAATATGATGTAAATGTCATACCTGGGAATATTTTTACACTAGAAGCCCTAATTTTTATCCACGGGAAGCGGGTCAATTGAACCCTATCCGAAAATCTGTCCTACAAAACGAATAGGCAAAATTGAGCATCAAAACGACTAGGATTGGACGAAGGGAGTGTTAGGGATTGTAGTACATACCTTGAACCACTTCTAGTTGTCTTGGAATTGATCAAAAGTCGAAGAAAAAAAGGGGAGGGGGCGGCTGCCTTGGTCCGATCGGAAATAGGGATGGGAGAATGGGGTTAGGGTTTATGATATAAAGAATTTTCACATCTAGCCCTTCAAGTTTTAAAGAATTAACATCTTGGTGGAAAAGTTAAATGTTTTAACGTACCGGGATGATGCGAAGGTTTCCGAGAATTTCGGTTAAATCCCAAGAATTATACATACTTTACATGTTTTAAATCTTTAAACCGGAAATTAACGGGTGTTACAAATCACGACAGGCCGGCGACGAGGATGAAAGAACAAGCAAAATTAGACTTCGATAATACGATTAACCATAGGGCTCCTGATGTCGTTGGTCTTAGGGAGTTACAGACACGTTTAATTGAATTTTGATAAACCCTACGTTATATAATTAGTTTTAGGTTAAGTCGGTTCATAGTATTTTGATTATACACAATTATTGATCTTATTTCCTAATTATTGATGTTGCTTAAGCCAAAAATAATGATAATAATCGTAAACACGATTTAATTCCAAGTTTAGAACGAAGATTGTGGCTCAAGAAAGTTAAATGGGTCACGGATTTGGGTTACAGATATGGGTTAACGGGTTGGGTATTGGGTTATGAAGATTTTATGCAGAAAACATTAGAGGGTTAAAGTTTTAGTTTTGGGTTAAAAACGTATATCTTTCAAAGTTAAGTATATATTAAATCAATATAATAAATAAATATAAATTGTATAATATTTTATCGATAAACGTGATACTTTTCAAGGTTAAAAACTACCCGAATCATAAAACTAGTTGGGTTATGGATATAAGTCGTATGTGGAAAACCTGAGTTGTTACAAGAGGGGAGGTTGATGATGGTGGGTGGTTATCGGAAGTTAGCCGGTGATGGAAATGATAGACTGCCGACACATAATATGTAAATAAGAGAAATTAAATTATGGTTTGATGATAAAAGTGTTTCACAAATAAAAGAGATGTTATAACATGTTTAAGGGCTATCTGTGTTTGGTGAGGCCCATGACTCACGAAATTATTGTTTGATGATTAAGATGTTATTTCACAAATAAATGAGATGATGTTATAACCCGTTTAAGGTCTATCCAGGTTTGGTGAGGCCCAAGACCCGCGAAAATTATTATTTGATTATGAAAGAGTTTCACAAATAAATGAGATGTTATAACTCATTTAAGGACTATTGGGGTTTGGTGAGGCTCATACCCTCGAATTAGGGTTACATGCATGAGAAACCTAAATCACAATCAAGCAATCTCGTGACTTGAGAAGGGTGGAGAGCAACCACAGAGTGATACATATGCTTTTTTGGTAGGCATTTATATAGATAGATAGATTTAATTTGTAGATAAATTTTTTTGGTGTTTCATGTGACCCAGATTCGATTCATGTCCCCGTCATTTAGTTTTAGATGGCACCAAGTAATGACGGGAGACTAGCAATTTGGTGTTGTTCACTACTTGGATCATTAAATTGAGCATGTTTTATTTCACCGCGTTGTCGTGCTTTCGGGTCCGTGGACGAACCTTGCGGAGGAACCCTTAGGTTTTCGGGGCATTGGATTCTCACCAATGTTTGCGTTACTCAAGCCGACATTCTCGCTTCCGCTTCGTCCACTACCGCTCGCGCGGGTGCTTCACTCTAAGGTGGAACGCTCCCCTACCGATGTATTTTTACATCCCACAGCTTCGGCAGATCGCTTAGCCCCGTTCATCTTCGGCGCAAGAGCGCTCGATCAGTGAGCTATTACGCACTCTTTCAAGGGTGGCTGCTTGGCGAATGTTCATGAGCGTTGGCCTTAGGTGAGGATTTTCTCTGAATTGGAAGGCGAGTGTATTCTGATGTGATAAATTTAACTAGTAGCTCATTTAGAGGAATTGTTGGACTTAAAAAAAAAAGAGGAAAATAGTGGTTTACTAAAAATGAAAGATGAAAGTTAGTCTACTTTGAAAACTAGTGGTGTTGTTATTGGTAATTTGTATCAAATTGTGAAAGTTTTGGATAAACTATTAACCTTTGTGAAAACAATGTTTATCGTTAACACCTGTAAAAATTTATGTTAAAGTTATGCAACTCGGCTATTTTATCGTTTTTACAAGCAAGAGAGACCTTCTATGTAATTATTTAAAGGATAATGGCAAAATCAATTTCAATTGGTATTGGTTTGTAAAATGGTAAAATAGTCAAAATCAAAATCGACGGTTGAAGGGACAAATTCCGACAATCGGATTTTGGGAGTGATTTGTAAAATGGTAAAATAGTTATTTTATTATTACTTTGAGCACATTACACAAGTGATTTGTAAAATGGTAAGTTGGTAGTTATTTTACATAATTCTAACAGAACTCTTAAGTGTAATGTCAAAGCTGAAGAAGCGTGGATCTCCTCACTGGTAGCAGATCTACTTTCCTCGGGTGTGATTATACTGTTTCACCGATGGTTCTTCTGGATCAGTGTTCTTCCACCTACAAAATGAACAGCGCCGTTATCTTACCCCTCAGAAAGGGACAGAGGGGTCCTCTTTGGGGTAACCCTCCGGCGTGAGAATAAGTATATGTAGGAGAAGATGATAATGTGAGAGTAAGGGAATTTCGAGAGTATTGCTTAATAGCTGAATACTGTATATTACTCTGTATGATTATGTGATTGTATCTCTGTGTATGAGAAAGTAACTGACTAGGGCTGTCTGTCAGTGAATGTAATTGAATATGCTTCAATGTGAATCAATGTGTCTGTAACTGTGTAAGTTATGATGTATTTATAGTGCTAGGGTTTCCACTGATTGAGCTGAGACCAAATTAGGGTTTCGTTGGCCTCCTCCAATCGATTTGCGCCACGTGTCCTTGGAGACACCTGGTGCTTTTTCATTGGTTATAATCACGTGGTAACCCATGAGTCATGCTGAGCTGTCCACCTTTCATTTAGCAGCTGTCAACATCAGCATATCCTTATTCCTTAAAAAGATGCCTTCTGGAAGGTTGTCTGACGTGCACAATCAAGGTTGCCCTAATCCTGATTTGGATAAGGACGAGGTTGATTATGTGCATGTGTGATATGCGCCCATCCTGAGGATGCGCGGGGTCTTCTCTTTATTCTCACGCGCAGATATTTCATGCGCAGATGTGATACGCACAAGCATGTAATACGCGCCACGCGCGGATGCCCCACGCGCAGCTGCGCCATGCGCAACTGTGATATGGGTGGGCATGTATGATGCGCGAGCATGTGATATGCGCCGCGCGCGGATGCGCCACGCACGAGCATATGTGATGCATGAGCATATGTGATGCGTGAGCGTATGTGATGCTTGAGCATATGTGATATGTGCAAGCATGTGATGCTTGAGCATATGCGATATGCGCTGTGCGCATAAGTTTTGGCTTTGTGCCTTGATAATATCTTTGACTTCTAATGTCTTGTATATATCTTGTGGGTTGACCCGCCCCGCTCGCTGTTGAGGCGGGTACATACCTCTTCAAGCCCCCCCAGTCTAATGTGTGTCTTATCTCGCGCGAGCGCGGTAAGATAGATATTAGACTTACTGAGTTGGCCTTTTAATGTGTTTTTGTCGTTTTCTTGGTTGTTTCCATCGTTGCGCGAAGTTCTATCCATTTGGTTGAAACGAAGGGTCCAAAGACGTGGTTGGTTGGTGGTGACGTGCGCCGGAAACGTGTCAGACGTTTCGTGTGCTCGAGGTGCTACAGTTGCCTTTCATGTCCCCTCGCACAGCTGTCTGGAACACGTGTCGCGCTCGCATTGGTTTCCACCTGCGAGTGGGGGCGCGTCTCTGCTCCGTGGCAGTTCCGTGACGTTTTTATGTCCCCTAAACAGTGTCAGGGACACGTGGCGCGCCCGTGTTGGCTTACACCTGCGAGTGGGGGCGCGTGAAATCCGATCAGTTGCCAATTTTCTCTCTCCTGGGCCTATAAAAACAGGCCCTTAGGAAAAATTTTTATCTTCATCTTCATTGTTGTGTACTCCAGAGCTTCTATCCTTCCGATTTTCTGGTTATTGCTTCCAAATACCCCGTTATCTGTTGCTGTTGTTATTGTATGTATGATAGCTCAGACTCCTCTAACCCCTCAATCACCTCTGTTGCCTCTCGAAGACGCCGTGTGAAATCTGTGGTGATGTCGACATTGAAGCAAAAGGGCAAGGGGAAGAGGGTTGTTGAGACCACATCGGAGGAAGTAGGGAGGACCAAGGCCACGAAAAGGTGGAATGAAATCCCCTGCAAATTGAGGCAGGCCGATCTCGACAGCCTCATCTCGTCACAGGGTTTTCTCCCTGTGTTTGGCTGCATGTTGCCTGTGGCCGGGCAAACGGCGGCGGACCCGCCTCCCGGCTATATTTCACTGTACACCCATTTTTTCACCCACTGCAACCTTCGTCTTCCGATGACAAGGTTTGTAGGCGCGGTGTTACGGTTTTTCGGGATTCATATATCCCAAGTCCATCCGTTTGGACTTGTGCGCATGACTCATTTCGAGTTCATGTGCAAATCACAGCGCGAGGAGCCCACCCCTCGGCGCTTTCAATATTTTTACAAGCCCAAGATCCAAGATTCTTGGATCTCCTTTATTCCTCGCAGTCAGAAGGTTAAGTGCAGCACCGTGTCATTCAAGAGCCTTCATGACTGGTCTGAGAGGTTCTTCTACATCAGGGCTGGTGTAATCCCCATCCGCATGACGATGCGCGCAATCGATTCTGTGCCTGCGGATGCGGATGTTATTAAGAACCCAACCGGCGCCTGGGTTAAGAAACTGACCGCCGAACCTTCCCCCGCCAAGAAAATTCGCGAGGAGGCGCTGGTGGGGGTCGGCATGAGTAAGCTGTGGGCCGACAGCGCGCTTGAGCCCGTTATCCAAGTCGACGGGTTGTGTAAGTTTATTTCATTGCTTTATTTCTTTTTCTGCGCGAACATAATTCTTTTTGCTGATATCACTTGACTTGTTTTTGTGCAGTCACCAAAGATTATATCCACGCCGCTTATGATGATCAAGTGGAGGGTGGCTCCGTCGCGCTTGGCGCTGGGGAGGTTGGTTTCCCAGATCGCTTCGATGACATGTTCATCCCTGTTGATCTGGGATTTGACTTTGATAGCGACGCGCCTGGTAAGCCTTCGCACTTATGCTTATTCCTTTAGAATACCAAAGTTTATTAACAGTTCTGTTTGTTGTATTTGCAGATGCGCTCGAAAACTACGAGCTGGAGCTCGCGGAAGAGGAGGAGGAGGAAGAGGAGGCGCCCCTACTAAAGCGCAAAGCTAAGGGGAAATCTGGCGCATGGGCCAGTAAGAAACAGAAGAAAGATGACACCCCTGTCGCTCATCCCCATGCTCAAACGAAGGGACCTGAGGAAACCCAGGTGTTTACCACCAAGTTTTCTTTAGCTTCCCTGCCTGTGAAAGTGGGCAGACCTCCTGTCCACTTGAGGTATGGTGGCGTCACCTCCTCCGTTCGCGCAGCTGAAGAGAAAAGCAGTGCCGCGCCTGCGACAGGTATACTTTGCTTATCTTCATCTGATTGAATTATTATTAAATCTTTTCGCATTTGAATGTTTGCAGGACCGGCGACGGTAGCAGATCAGCCGCAGGCGCAACAAGGTGCTGAGGCTGCGCCGGGGGCTGCTTCGAAGTCCCCTGTTCTACCCTCAGAAAAGGGTAGAATGAACTTTATGGCGATGTTCGCCGCTCGAACGGAATTGCGCCAAGGTATGTTTTGCGCATTTGTCTTCTGAATTTTTTGTTTTGATCAAGTCATAAACCATTTTTTGTTGTTGATTTGTTCATAGGAGTTGTAGCTGGCGTAGAAGCTGCTGGTGACACTCCTGGCGCCGTTGCCGGCGCCGCTGGTTCTGCTCCTGCTCCTGCTAGTGCTGAGTCTCCCCTTATTGGGATTACAAAGGAGCAGGAAGCTGTATTGCGCGCCGAACTGGCGGCGTCGAGACCTCCCTCGCCTCCTCCCACGCGCAGCCCTCTCCGCGAGACTGTTTTGGAGCCCTCCAGGTCGCAGGAGAAGAGGCCGATTGAAGAAGATGAGGAGGATGAGGGAGCTCAAGCCGAAGACTCCTTCAGAGTCCGCGGCGCTGACTTTTCTGCTTCATCCCCGCAGGTATGTTTTAATTTGTTGCTCCGCTGCGCGTACTTCCATATAAGTATGTTTTATGACTTAGAACATTTCTTGTGTTTTGCAGGAAGGTGACCACGTTTACCGCCCGAGATGGAATATTAACGAAGACAATTCCTTCCAATCCATGGGTGTATGCGAGGACTTCTGGGCTCATGCCGTGCCACCTACTGAAAGGAGGTATCAGGAGGGGCGCACCCGCGCTGACTTGCTCAACGATCACATTTTCGCTGGGTCGGCTTTCTTTGCTGCCTCCCAAGAGCTTCATCGTGATTATATTAAAGTACGCGATGCTCTTGTGGAAGCCCAGCAAGAGGCTAAGGTGGCTGCCTGGAACCTTTCTGATGCTCGCGCGCGAGCTGAGAAACTCCAGGCGGAGCTCAGCGGAAACCGAGCAAGTGCCAACACCGCCTTTATTAAGCGCGGGCATGAGCTCCAAGCTGCGCGGGAGAAGCAGCAGGTGGCGGAGGCCGAAGTTGCCAAGTACGCGCGGAGAGTGCGTGACTTGGAACTGGAGGCGGAGGCGCGTGACCAAGCTATCGTCCAGAGTATCACTGAGAAATCATCACTGGAGAGTGAGGTAGCACTCCTGAAGAAGGAGTTGGCTGCCGCGCAGGCCGATAGAGATGAGGCCTTGGCGACGGCAGCGTCTAGCCAGGAAGCACTTGATGCTGCGCAGGCGGAGAAAGAAAAAATTTTGGCGGCGGCAGCAGCGTCTGATAAAGAGGAGCTAAAAAAGACCAAGGAAACTGTTGAGTTATTAAACTCCCAGGTTCCTGCCCTCGAGACGTCTGTTGCTGGCCTCGCGCAGGATCGCCAATGGCTGGTGTCACAGGGCATGACTCGTTGCGCTTTGGCGATGAAATATTCTGGCGAGTTTCAGGCCCTTGTGATGGACTGCAATGCTGCCGCGCGCTTGGTGGGTCGAGCTGAAGGGTTTACGGATGGCTATGAATATGGCATGTTGAAGAAGAACCCATCCGAGTACCCTTACAAGAGCGACGCGGCCTGCGCGGACATGGCCGCGGTGGGGGAGAAGTATATGAATACTCCCATCCCCATCCTTGTGCAGGTACCTTGACCTTAATGAGTTTTTCTTGATTAATTTTCCAAGTGTTTTGTACTCAATATTTTTCTAATGATTTGCAGATAGCTGCGCTTGCTGACCAGCCCGACCTCGGCGCGCTAAAGAAGTTGCTCGATGAATGCGAGAGGGCTAGTGGCGATGATGGTGGCGCGGGGGATGTTGCCCCTGCCAGTGGCTCTGGCGCGGCGAAAGAATCTGCTCCTGACACCGTCGTGATAGAAGACTCCATTGAGGAGGAAAAACTTGACTATGGTCAGTTTGGAGATGAGGAGCGGGCCGCGCCAGATGCTGCGGGAGATGATGAGGGTGATGAAGTGGCTGACGTTGACGTGGAGACTTGAGAAGCCCTTCATCTTTCTAAAATTTTTTTTTTTTTTGTTTTTTGTTATACTTGTAATTTGTAACTCATCACACTTGTAAATTTCAATGCTATGGAATGAAATTTGTTTTCCCTTTTTCACATCTTGCGCATTTCCATTCATCTCTTCATGTTTGCTTTTATAGATATAAGATATGCTTGCATGTTAAAATAAGAACAAGTTTGTAAGGAAATTATTCACTTAACCATAGTCCTATTTTGTAAGTGGTTTCGCAGTATCTTGTTTATGCTGACACGCGCGATGACTTTTCACTATTCCTTTTTTGCGCGTCGTTGTCGCGCGTTTTTTATATGGAATTATGAGTTTTAGCCATTACATGTCAGCGTGTGTTACTCAGATATCCACTATGATTCCGTGCGCGACCTCGACCTGAGACCTCAACAACTATGATTTGGCATGTACTTTGCCTTAGTTGTGTTTAGGGATTTTTATGATCAGGCTGCACGGGATGTAAGATGGATGTTTGTGAGTGTTTTGAGCTAAGGCTCTTTGTTTTGGGCTAAGGCCCTAACGTTTTTAGAGTTAAGACTCGTTAACGTGTTTGAGCTAAGGCTCGTAGGTTTGGGCTAAGGCCCTGACGTTTTAGAGTTAAGACTCGTTAACGCGTTTGAGCTAAGGCTCGCGCATGTATGTTTTACTTCGTTTTATTTTGTTTTGAAGTCAATATAGTGTTGTCATATTGCTCCAAATTAATAAAGGAAGTGTGAAACATGTATGCAAAGGTAATAGAACAAATATTGAAAGATAGCGCGAATCATCATTCATGATGGCTTAAAAGCCTTGATTACATATTTGAATTTTTACATGAAGCATTTTCTAAGCTGTGCTGCATTCCATGCGCGCGGTATCTTTTTTCCATTCAAATCTTTTAAAGCATACGCGCCTTTCCCCAATTCTTCTGAGATTTGATAAGGTCCCTCCCAATTGGGGGACATTTTTCCTGGGGGTATAGCGCGGCTAGCTTCATTGTTTCGAAGGACAAAATCATTTTTCTTGAAGTGGCATTCTTTAACGCGCTGATTATAATATTTTCCCAGCTTTTTCTTGTATTTGGCTTCACTGATGATAGCCGCTTCTCTGCGCCCTTCAAGCAAGTTGAGATCTACCCTTCTTTCGCGCTCGTTATCAGTCTTGCTCATCATGAGCACCCTATGGGATGGGCATCCAATTTCTGCTGGGATCACAGCCTCTGTCCCATAGGTTAGGCTGAACGGAGATTCGCCATTGCTAGTTTTGCTTAGTGTTCTGTGCGCCCACAGGATATTAGGTAACTCTTCGACTCAAGAATGGGATTCTCCCTCCAACCTTTTCTTCAGCCCATTTAACAAACTTTGATTTGCGCGTTCCACTTGTCCATTCCCCTGAGGGTGATAGACTGAAGTGAAAATTTGGTTAATGCGCAATTCTTTGAGCCAGCTGGAAATCTTCTTGTCAGTGAATTGCTTGCCATTATCGCTCACAATTTCCATGGGCAAGCCAAAACGGCATATGATGTGGCTCCAGATAAACTGCTTCATCGCTTCGGCTGTTATTTTTGCTAGTGGCTTGGCCTCAACCCATTTTGTAAAATAGTCTACTGCCACAACCAAAAATTTTACTCGCCCAGGCGCCTGCGGTAGGGGACCCACAATGTCGATTGCCCATTTGTGGAAAGGCCATGCTGAGGTTACTGGAATCAAGTTGTTCTTTGGCCGCATGGTGTTTGGCGCATAGCTCTGACATGCTTTGCACTTTTGGATCTCCTTTAAAGCGTCCAAGTACATGCCTGGCCAATAGTAGCCTGCGCTCATTGCCTTGGCAACCACCATGCGCGGGCCAGCATGAATTCCACAGATTCCTTCGTGTATCTCTCTAATCACATAGCTTGCTTCCTCAGCATCCAAGCATTTCATGAGCGGCCCAAGATAAGAGCGTCGATATAATGTACCGTCAAGTAGTTCATAGTTCTGCGCCTTGTGTCTTATCTTCCTCGCTTGCGCGCGATCATCTGGTACCTTTCCCTCCTTCAAGAATTCCATTATTGGAGTTATCCATGATGAAGGGGTTGTATGGGTTACCAAGACAGACTTCGCTACCACCGACGGGTTGCTCATTACTTCTACCCTGACATCTTTGCCAAAGTGATCAAAACTGGTTGATGCCATCTTACTCAGCGCGTCTGCAGATTTGTTTTCACTGCGCGGAATATGAATGATTCTGAAGCTGTCAAATTGCTCGGTGAGCTTTTTCGCCTGCTCTAGATATAGAGGCATGGTGTTCTCCTTGGCATCATAAAGGCCATTGACCTGTGCTGCTACCAAGTAAGAATCAACATGGGCCTCTAGCTTCTTAACTCCAAACTTGCGCGCAATGCGCAGACCAGCCAGCAGGGCTTCATACTCAGCCTCATTGTTGGTACTCTTGAAGTCCAACCTAATAGCATAAGTATATTCATGATTATCAGGGTCCACCAGTTTGAGACCCGCGCCGGATCCTTTGCTGTTGGAGGCTCCATCAGTGAATAACCTCCAAACATCTTCTTCATCATTTGCTCGCGGAGGATCTACCTCGCGCTGAGCTTCTTCAATCTTTCCCTCTGGGATTTCCGTGATGAAATCCGCCAAAACTTGACCCTTTATTGCTGGACGGGGCTTATAGGTGATCGTGTGTTCACCTAATTCCAGCGCCCACTTTGTCAGCCTTCCGGAGAGCGCGGGGCGTCGCAAGACTTGCTGGATGTTGTAACCAGTCAGAACTTCAATAGGATGACCATTGAAGTATCTATGAAGTTTGCGCGACGCGTGTGTTAGTGACAAAACTAACTTTTCCATGATGGAATAGCGCGTCTCAGGGTCTGTCAGCACCCGACTCACATAGTATATTGGCGTTTGGATCCCCTTGCGATCCACCAATAATACTGCGCCGATGGCGCGGTCTCCAGCTGACAAGTACAATGTTAGGGTTTCGCCAGGAAGTGGAGCTGTGAGCGCGGGCAGCTTTATGAGACATTCTTTTATCTCACTGAAAGCTTGCTCTTCTTCAAGCAGTTCCTCAAAGTGTTAACGAATGGAGTAGATTTGCTGGCGTGGTTCGCTAGGAACCTGTTGATTGACACCAATCTACCATTCAGCTTCTGAACCTCTTTCATGGTGGATGGTGAAGGCATGTCAAGGATGGCTTCCACCTTTTCAGGGTTCACCTCGAAACCATCCTTAGTGACCATTACACCAAGAAATTTCCCCTCTTCCGCGCCGAAAGTACATTTGCTCGGGTTGAGCTTCATGTTAACTTCCGTTAGGCGCTGAAGAGTTTCCTCGATGTCTTTGAGCATTTGTCTCTCCTCCCTGCTCTTGATCACCAAATCATCAACGTAGACTTCTAGATTTCTTCCGATTTGTTCACTGAAAACCGAATCCATAAGTCTCTGATAGGTGGCGCCCGCATTCTTTAAACCAAAGGGCACTTTTGTGTAACAAAAAACACCCTTGTCGGTTCTGAAGGCAGTCTTGTCTTCGTCTTGTGGTGCCATTTGAATCTGGTGATAGCCTTTGTAGGCATCCAGGAAACATTTGAGCTTGAATGGCGCCACGGAGTCCACCTTTGCGTCGATGTTTGGGAGGGGGTAACAGTCTTTCGGACATGCTTTGTTGAGGTCCTTGAAGTCAATACACATCCTCCATGACCCGTTGCTTTTCTTTACCATCACAGGATTGGCTACCCACGTCTGGTATCGGATCGGGCGGATGATGTTTGCGCGCAACAGGTCCTCAACTTGCTCATTCATGGCCTTCGCCTTTTCATCCCCCATGATTCTCTTTTTCTGAGCAATTGGCTCCACCGACTTGAACGTGTTAAGAGAATGTTGCGCCAAGTCTCGCGGGACCCCAGTCATATCGGAGTGTTGCCACGCGAAGACTGACGTGTATTTTGTGAGCAACTTTTTCATTCTCAATCTCGTTTCGTCTGAAATGGTAGCGCCAATTGTGACCGTTTGCTCTGGGAATTTTGGGTTTAAAATCCACTTCTCTGGCGCATTGTCCGCCATTGGAAGTTTCATTCTCCCTTCCCGCGGCGTACTTGTCACTGCGCACAAGTGATCGCGGTAAACAAATGTTACGCCTGTTGGTGTAGGGAACCCCAATGCGCCGTGCGCTGGCGACGGTACAGCATTAAATTGGGCAATCGTTCCCCTACCCAGGATCATATTGTGGCATGACGTGGTGGGCAAGACCAAGAAGTTGACAACTTCGGCTCGTTTGTGCTCATCATCCCCCATAGTTAGTTCAAACTGAATCTGACCTAGGGGATGGATGATTTCATTTGAAACACCACAGATTGGTGCGTTCACAATTTCAAGCCGCGCTTGGTCTGCCGGGTCTAACTTTCTGAAACATTGCTCATACATAACGTCAGATTCGCTTCCAGTGTCCACCAGGACTTTTGACACTTCGTAATGAGCAATGTGTTTGGTGATGACGAGAGGACTGCTTATTGAAGGGCCTCCCCTGATTCTTGGGAAGATAACTTGCTGCTCGCGCCAATCTCCGTGGATTTGCGCGCTTCTCTTTTTTGACGTCTGCCCTTGTCGTCCCCCCTCAGCCACACAGATTCTTTTGTATTTCTTGCTGGCAGAGGCTCCTTCCGGTTGCTCATCTTCTATTCTTGGGTTTTTCACCAAGTGAGCCAGCCTGCCTGATTTTACATCCTTCTCTATCGCATCCTTTAAATGATGGCATGCGTCGGTGTTGTGGCCCGGGGACCTGTGAAATTCACAATATTTGCCACTGTTTTGCGGTCCCTTGTAGTGTAGTTGCTTGGGGGGCTTGAATTGGACATTCTCAGTACTTAACACCTGTGAAGGTGTTTTAGTGAGGGAAGTCCATATTCTTGGCAGAGGTCTGCTAGGATCTCTGCCGCCCTCCCTCTTGTCACCCTCCCCGCGATTACGAGCATCGTTTTGGGGCTGGGGTGAGCTTGGTTGCGCTTGCTTTTCTGCGGAAGAAAAACTTGTTGGTTGCAACCTGGACCATACAGAGTTCTGTTTGGCCCTCTTCTCTTTGCTGCGCGGTGATTCAGCCTGATGCGTTCTTTCTCTTGCCCTATCTTGGGCAATCTGTTTCTCATTTCTCGCGAAAACTCGCGATGCCTCCATTAACTTGGCCCACGTGGTGGGCATGCCATCTTTGCTTACGAGAGCTCGGCGGAGTTGATCACTGCGCGCGCCTTGTATAAAGGCCACGCGCAGGAGTTGTTCAGTTATACCTCCGATTGCCAGAGACTCCTGATTGAACCGAGTGATGTAATCTTCAATCGTTTCATCATTCCTGCGTACGCAGTGCATGATGTCATCAGGATCGCGCGTGTGCCTGCGCTGCTGTACGAAGTGGGCTTGGAACTTTTCTAATAGTTCCTCGAACCCATCAATTTGCCCAGTCGGCAAGCTCTCGAACCATACCCGCGCCGCGCCCGTGAGGCAGCGAGCAAACATATGACACCATGTTGGCATCGTCCAGCTCTCTAGGTTTCCCGTGTTGTAAAAACCTTGCAAGAAATCGTCTGGATCTGTCGTGCCGTCATATTTACCCAAACCACTTGGCATCTTGGTCTTGTGCTGGATGGGAGCCTGCGCGATGCGCGCAGTGAACTTTGAGTGTTTTACCAAGATGGCTGGTCTGTAGGGTGTGGTTACGTCCACTTGCCCTCTGACCGGTGGGCTGTACGGCATGTGCAGATCCAGATCGGCTCTGGCTCCAGGCGCCATGTTCACAGGCGCGCGGAGCTGTGAGCCTCCTGCATGAGTATCCCGCGTCTTCCTCATGCTATGCACTTCCTCATCACTGAACTCAGTGTGTGCAGTGTGAACAGAATGTCCTTCTTCCGGCGCGCGCGGCCTTTTTGTTGTATGAACAGTTTGCTTATCAAGCGCTTGCCTTTGTGTTATGTCGGCTAGCTTTTTCTGCTTGACCATCTCATTATACTTGTCCATTAGACGCCGCTGCTCGCTTATGAGCCATTCTTTAGGATCATTCGCTTCATCTTCTGGACCCATTGGTCCTTTTTGTTTTGCGCCGGCAAGATTTTGTAACGTGAGATCGTCTGGAGGAGTTTCAGTCTGCCCGTGAGGAGTTGTGATGAAGGGACGGTTACTGGTGGGGCGCGTAGAATCACGCGGCCCCCTCAGGAACTGCTGTCCCTCATTAACATCCCCACGTTCAATATCCTCCAGAACTTGATCAACGTTATGAACGCCAGAAACCATGGTGATTGATTTTTTTTTTTAACAGATCTGATGAGATCTGGTTGCCGTTTGTAACAGTGGATGGCGCCAATGAAGAAGCGTGGATCTACTCACTGGTAGCAGATCTACTTTCCTCGGGTGTGATTATACTGTTTCACCGATGGTTCTTCTGGATCAGTGTTCTTCCACCTACAAAATGAACAGCGCCGTTATCTTACCCCTCAGAAAGGGACAGAGGGGTCCTCTTTGGGGTAACCCTCCGGCGTGAGAATAAGTATATGTAGGAGAAGATGATAATGTGAGAGTAAGGGAATTTCGAGAGTATTGCTTAATAGCTGAATACTGTATATTACTCTGTATGATTATGTGATTGTATCTCTGTGTATGAGAAAGTAACTGACTAGGGCTGTCTGTCAGTGAATATAATTGAATATGCTTCAATGTGAATCAATGTGTCTGTAACTGTGTAAGTTATGATGTATTTATAGTGCTAGGGTTTCCACTGATTGAGCTGAGACCAAATTAGGGTTTCGTTGGCCTCCTCCAATCGATTTGCGCCACGTGTCCTTGGAGACACCTGGTGCTTTTTCATTGGTTATAATCACGTGGTAACCCATGAGTCATGCTGAGCTGTCCACCTTTCATTTAGCAGCTGTCAACATCAGCATATCCTTATTCCTTAAAAAGATGCCTTCTGGAAGGTTGTCTGACGTGCACAATCAAGGTTGCCCTAATCCTGATTTGGATAAGGACGAGGTTGATTATGTGCATGTGTGATATGCGCCCATCCTGAGGATGCGCGGGGTCTTCTCTTTATTCTCACGCGCAGATATTTCATGCGCAGATGTGATACGCACAAGCATGTAATACGCGCCACGCGCGGATGCCCCACGCGCAGCTGCGCCATGCGCAACTGTGATATGGGTGGGCATGTATGATGCGCGAGCATGTGATATGCGCCGCGCGCGGATGCGCCACGCACGAGCATATGTGATGCATGAGCATATGTGATGCGTGAGCGTATGTGATGCTTGAGCATATGTGATATGTGCAAGCATGTGATGCTTGAGCATATGCGATATGCGCTGTGCGCATAAGTTTTGGCTTTGTGCCTTGATAATATCTTTGACTTCTAATGTCTTGTATATATCTTGTGGGTTGACCCGCCCCGCTCGCTGTTGAGGCGGGTACATACCTCTTCAAAAGCGCATACTTACTAATTGACAAATCACATTTTCAAAGTTAGACATAATAATTATTATTTTTGACAAAAGCAAAGAACCATTCCTGTAATTAGTTCTACATTTTATTTTAGCAAGAAATGAATAGGCTTTGGCTGTTGTTGAACTTCGGGTTCTAGAAGGAAGTCAAGTTCCAAATAAAACTATTACACTAGGAAAACTTAGAACCGAATCGATCGCGTGTGTGTTGAAGGTAAATGTCACACCCCGACTTAGGGTCTAGGCGTGCGACCAACAGTTGGTACCTGTTTTGTAAATATATCAGAGTTGCGGATTATTTAGCAGAAGTCTTTGGTTATAATAATATATTAATTTATTTTGAAAACCTCTTGGATAATAAATATCCAAGTGTTTGATTTACAAACCTTGCTAGATCTTGTTTGCAATATTTTTAATAATTAAAACTGAGTCATCTCCATAAGCGAGCATCTAACTCCATGGGTGACTTTAATTCTTTGCTATCTGTACTATATCGCTTTCCTGTAATGTTGGGAAAAATACGTCAGCGATATGCTGGCGAATCGTTGACTCTAAAAACATTTATTAAGCATTGACCGACAAGATAGTTTTCTTGAACAATCTCAACAAAAACGTCTCTTATTTCTGGGAACTTGTGCCACTTGCCATACACACATAATTAAGGTTCTCCAGAAACTAATGCCACTTGCAATACACACACAATTAAGGTTCTCCAGGAACTGATTGCCCATTGGAAAACTTTCGTTATGACTGCTAGCCTGCGGCCACATAGCCTTTATTGAAAGGCTAGACAGATATGTTTGGATCCAGACATGTGTGTACTCGGTCTGAGTTGCTTTTATTTTCTACCTTGTGACTTAGGGATCACAAAATCCCTTAAATTTAGATATCACGTAATCTCATATAAACATTTGACTGACTTGTTAAGATAAACAACCCGATTATCTTAATGACTGACTGTAAAAGGTTTGATGTATACCTATGATTGTCTTTTCTGAATGATGTGGTGATCTCGTTTGAAAACCTTTGTGAATGTATGATGATTGACCTATAATAAAATAGATGAAGAAACATCTATTGATAGGTTTCTTATTTAAGAAGAAACATTGAATGATATAACCTTTGTATGTAAAATTTTACGTTTTTTAATCATGAAGAAACATAAATTTTAACTATATCTCTTGCATGTAAAGTTTCTTAATTGTGAAAGAAACTATTTCTCACTATATCTTATGGTAAGTAAAAGCTTATGTTTCTTAATCATAAAGAAACATTATTTTAGCTATAACATTTTTATGTATAAAGCTTTTATAAACATAATTATGATAAAGGTTTGGGCTATACTATGGTCTAAGCCATATAATTTAATAAAATATTACTTAAGCAGAACCCCTACTTTACACGGGTATTCGGAGTTTATATGCCTAAGCTTGTATGAGCAGTACTTCTACTTTCTATCGCGTAACGAGGCTTAAACCTTCAGAACTTCGGGGCTTGGCACGTACTATGAGAACCGGCATGCAAAACGAGGCTAAACGTGTGAATATGGTATGTGATTGGTGTGAATTCGGAAAGTGTCGTACACCTTCCTATTTATAGCAAATTTTCTGCTCCTTCGCGTAATGCAAAGGACAAATGTTCTGGCCGTTTGAGCGACGCCAATCGCCATAATGATTGAGAGTCATTGGTAGGCTTGCCACGTGTCCACACGTGTCAGGCATGCAGATTAGGTAACTTCGCGTAGCGCGAAGGAATCATGGTTTGGTACTTCGTGCAGCGCGAAGCCGTTCAATGTCGGTTTCAGTCTTTTGTCTTTCGCGTAGCGCGAAGATTTTATATCCTATCCGTTCGTGTAGCGCGAAGGAAAGAAACTCAGAATTTACTCTTTTGGTCCTTGTACTTTCCAAATATACTAAAGCAGCCCTTATGCGACTCGCGACGATGCGAGTGTGCGAAGTGCAAAGTGCACCATCAAAGCGCCCATCACCCGAGCCTGTGCCTGTGCGCACCCGATAGTGGTTAACCACATAAGAATATTACTATGAAAACTTTCTTCCTTATAAAAGCTTCCATTTTCTTTCTCATTTCCACGTGGGATGAAAGTTTTCTTATTTCCTTAAAATGAGATGTCTTATTTTTTTCTTATCTCATTTTTCCCATTACTTGTCTTGAAAATATTTTAAATCCCTCATCTTTCAAAGTTGACATTTTTAGCCAAAATAATTATGGGATTTTCCAGAATGTTACAGTAAATTATATTATTAGATTAGGGTCAAGTTATTCTGCAAATGGGGACAAAAATGAGAAGGATGAAAAAGATTTGTAACAAAAAAAACCTCCTAAAAAATAATGAAAATTAACAAAAAAAAATCATAACTCAAATTTTAAAACAAAAATGAAAATTGTAAAAACACAAAAATGTTTCCACCGTCTATCTCATTCTAAAAAAACCTCGAAAAACACACAACGTTGAGTGAAAAAGATCATTATGTCTTTTTATTTATCATTGTGTTTTGTGTTTATTTTCGTCATTGATTGTGTCTTTTTTCTTGACTGTCTTTTTTCTTGATATTGTATTATATTTCACAACATTGTGTCATATTTTCTTCATCATTGTGTTACAGTTTGCGATCCATTGTGTCTTTTTTTGGTTTATCATTGTGTTGTTTGTTCATTTTCGGCATTGTGCCTTTTTTCTTGGCATTGTGTCTTTTCGTTTTTTTTTTTTGAACGGGAATGACGGGGGAAACATTTTGGTTTTTTAATTTTTTTCATTTTTTATTTAGAAAAATTGGAAATAAATAATCCCACCTTTTGTGTTTTGCCGATAATAATCCCACCTTTAAAAATCACCACCAACGGTCCAACATTTCAACCATTTCTGTCTCAATGGTCCTCTGTTAAAAAACACTTAACGTTGTTACGTTTTTTTCCCAGGTTTCAAACCGATGTTTTAGGACTTTTGATCGGAATAAGAATACAAGTCAAATGATGTAAAACTTATCTCGAAACAGTGATCCAAATGACAAAATAGTGTTTCAATTCGAGTGTTTGAATTTCCAATTAACAAAAATTAATCCATTTGAATTATCGTTTCGAGATAAGTTTTACATCGGTTGACTTGTATCATTCTTCCGATCAAAAGCCCTAAAACATTGGTTTGAAACTCGGAAAAAAATTTAACGACGATAGTTTTTTTAACGGGAGAACCATCGAGACAGAAATAGTTGAAAGGTTGGACCGTTGGTAGTGGTTTTTAAAGGTGGGATTATTATCGGCCAATACATAAAAGATAAGATTATTTATTTCCAATTTGCCTCAACTTTATAATGTGAACATCAAGATAACATAACACGAATTTCTAAGATTCGTTTCCAAAATCATAAACTCTATAGCTCCAAAACTTAATTTGTATTTTACTTTTTCCTTTATCAAATTAACTAGTTTTTGAAATCGTGTATTACACGGAATTTGTTAAATAATAAAAATAAATAAGGTACATTTTTTTGAACGAAATGAACAAAATTAAAGCTAAGAAGAAAATAAAATATATACTACAAATAATAAGAAGTCTATAATCTCATATTTTGAAATTAGAATGAGATGAACCATTACAAGTTTACAAAAATATATAACATTTGTTAAAATTGTTTTATCCATGGATAACTATAATGAATGAGATGAGAGATTAGAAAATCAAAAGGAAAATTATAACACATTTGTCAAAATTGTTTTGACCCATGACCCATGGATATGTAGGATAAATAAGATGAGAAATTAGAGAATTATAAAGGAAATTAGGCCTGTAAACGAACCGAACGTTCGGTGAACATTCGTGAACCGTTCGGCGGAAAGTTCGTTTATGTTCGTTTATTTAATAAACGAACGAACTTGAACGAAAAACTTGTGTTCGTTTAATTAAACAAACGAACATGAACACATGCTCCGTTCGTTCATTTATGTTCATGAACGTTCGTTTATGTTCGTTTATTTATGTTCATTTATATTTGTTCATTTATGTTCGTTTATGTATTAATAGAAAAATAATTAAATATTTTCTAGACAGGTTATCTGCTTAAAGGTTTTATATTTGTTAATTTGTGTTCATTTAGGTGTTTTCATTTAAGTTCGTTTATGTTTGTTTGTGTTAATTTACATTTGTTCATGTATGTTCGTTTATTTTTGTTCAGTTATGTTCGTTTAGATTTTAAACAAGCAAACACAAATGTCCCCTTTTAAATTAACGAACATGAACATAAATATTTGTTCAAGTAAGTGTCTGGGTTCTTTTAAAGTTAAATGAAAGAACACGAACATACCATTTTTCGTGTTCATTCGATTCGTTTACAGACTTTCATTATTTACATTGATGAATACATCAGTCTCAATCTCTAGGCTTTTCCAATTTTATTTGTGTTCATGAACCGTTCGTGAACACATTAATTTCCTTAATGAACGAACACGAACATAAAATCTCGTTCGGTACGTGTTCGTGAATACGCTATTTTCTTAACGAACGAACACGAACAAGGCCTTGTTCGTGTTCGTTCGGTTTGTTTACAGCCCTAAAGGAAATTATAACCCTTTTGCCAAAATTATTTTGACCCATGGCCCATAGATAGATAAGATTAATGAGACGAAAGATTAGATGAGAAATTATAACCCATTTAATAAAATGGTTTTGCCCATAACCCATGAATAAGTAGAATGAATGAAAATAGAGATTAGATCAAAAATGAATGTGAGATTGAGACATTATCCTTATTATTTTCTTCTATTAGTAAAGTTAGAAGTTAGATTAGATAAATGATGTTACCCTTAAACCATAGCAAGAATAAAAATCAACTTAAATCTCAACACTTCATTTTCACATTCTTTATAAAGAATCAAGAAGACGGCAATGGTGGCCATTGGGAGTGGGGGCAATCACAGCGGAGGTTGAAGTTGAGATATTAAATCCTATATTAATGTGATTATATTAGTAGTTATTACATATTTAACTAAAATTGAATTGAGGCAAAGAAAAATATTGAGGCTTAAATGGGCAAAAAGCAACCATGGTCTACCACCTTTTACTGGTGGTTCCTAGGGGACCTGTTTTGTTTTAACGTTTGGAACTACCTCAATACTCGAGTGAGACTTTCTGAGACTGGATTGCTAGCCGTCCATACTGATTTTAACATTTCAAGCCTTACTCACCAAGAAACACATCAATGAGGAAACCCACCACTGTAAAAAATACCCTTTGAGTTAGGTTTCAAACCCAATACCATAAAATCTTAAACCTTAACCATCATCCTATGTTATTGGACTAAAAGGTCAATGGTCCGAGGGGACATGTGAAACACCTCAAAAAAATGCCGGATTGTGTCGGATAAATTGTAGTTTAGAGCCTTTAGACGCAAAATGGACGAGTCTCTGTATGATTCTGTTAGTTTCAGACCACATACTTTTAAAAATATGATTATTTATTCATTTATAAACTAAAAATTATTTATTAATCCCACTAACTACTTTCTTGCATTTAATGTGCTTTTTAATTTTTATTACTCACCGCCTAATTTATATAATTTTTTCATAACTAAGTCGGAGATGTATTTTAATAATCATATAAAATAAAATCATCAAAATTCAAAAGAAAAACACAAATCGTCAAAAGGTTGTAAAAAAAATAATAAAATACAAAAACTTTAAAAGTACAAAATTTATAAAGAACAAAATGTTTTTGTTTTTATTTAAAAAGAGATACAAGGGTCGTGCCCACCAAAATCACGAGACAAGTGGGTATGCCAAAACTTTGGGTGCCAACTGCTGACCGAGTAAAGACAAGGAAGTGACTGACATAGGAGTATAAACTAACTAAATAATTCTACGTTACTCAGGACCTACTCGTTAAAGATAAGTTAAAACGAGCTTGAGAGTCTAAACTAAAGCCTAAATTAAAGCTCTTTCAACAAATAAACCCAGACCCGAGCTATACATACCAAGCTTGACTAAGCTCGCAAACATAAACAATCGTATTACTTAAAAAATTAATATATATAACGACAATCTTTTTGAAATTTTAGTTATAAAAACTAGAGAATTATATGTGCCATAAACAAAATAACTAAATAATTATAACAAATAAACTAGTTCGGCTCGGGTGTTTTTTTAGATGTAGAGCTCAAAACGAGTTTACTTGTTTAGATGAAACAAACCAAACTCGAGTTTAGACAAACTTGAACTCAGCTTGGCCTCCAAATAATAATTCAGATTGCTACTTTTGAGTTTTACAACTTTTACCCAATATAATACCGGATGGAAGATGGTAAATTGTGATAGAGTGTAACCTAAACAAGACAACAAGCATTGCAAAGTATATAACACAATATTTCTTGGCCTCTACTCGCACGACACATGTAGCAGTCTGCCCATCAAGTATTAACTTGAATCGAAAGTAAAATTTTATGAGTATAAACTCTGACAATGATATGAAAATAAAATTGTATATTTACTTCATTCGAAAGTATGATTTTTAATATGGATTTACCAAAACCTAAACTTTACCATATAATATGGGTCGTCAAATTGGGCCCAATCAAAACCGATCCATTATATTATATAAAACAATAAAAATAGAAAAAGAAAGCAGTCTGTAAAAGTATATATATATCCTAGACAAATGAAACAATCAACAATTTCCCCTTAACTCCAAAAGAACAAAATTACCTCAAACGACTGATCATTAACATCAATTCACCAATCTGTAATTTCCCTTCTGCAAAACATTACACTTTTTGGTTTATTTTTCAATTTTCTAAACTTAAATAAAACAATTTACCACATTATAAACATTTCAAACTATGCAGTTAATGTAGCAAACAATCGAAATAAAGTTAAGGACCGATATTTGAGATATCGGTTATCGCGGTAGGACATCGGTAATTTTAGTATCATGCAGAATTTATATATATACATGTAAAAAAAACGTAAACATATATAATAGTAATAGTAATATCAAAAGTCAAGACTCAAATGTGTCAATATTTGAAAGCTTCCTCCGAGTCCACATCAACCAAATCATCCAAAATATCAGTCAATATCGCTAATAATATCGGTACCGATAATCTGAACGATATTTTAGCCAATATTTTGCTTGGAACCGATAACCGATATATCGCTGATATTAACCGCATAGATTTCAAAACCATATTCTAGTGGGTATCTTAGTTATCAGAATGATTTTACACATATAGATACGCGAAGTACTATAATTGGATTGAAAAACTGATACATGAATAGAGTATATGCGCGATTATGATTCTAGTTTTTCATGGCTATGTGTGAAATCATTCTGACATGACTATAAGATATAACAGACCCAAGAAAATAGCTACTTTTGCGATTGATTTAGTGAAAATAAGCTAGATCTATGATGTTCTTCAAGAAAAATAATGAGAAGTAGCCCAGGAGATTATCATCCTTACCGGATTATAGTTTGTCAAAATCATCGTCATCCAAGCCATCATTTCCGTCATCTGAAAAGTCAAAACAAATCATAGACATGTTAAATCTCCCAAACTAGATAAGAATTATATAAAAATAAGCTATCGCATATGTTAGGGTTTGATAGATTATGATTGTGGTTAATTGTGATTAGATAATAGAATAAGGCAAATGAAGAACCAAACGATAGTATTAATGAAAATGTTAAGAAAGATTACAAGAGATTCCCGGGCCTAGCCCTCTCGCTGCATACGCAGGAGCCATGGTACTACCATCTTAAACCTAAACATACCCCCCTCTCCCTATTAGCTAATAACACCTATTTATAGAATTATAACTTGCACTTGACCCCCTCCCAAAATAGACAATGATCATGATTCCTATCATTACTACCCCCTTCGAAACAGTCTTGTCCTCAAGACTGGGAACGAACAACTGACTTGACAACCAAGCGGAGGCTTCCCCGAGAGTGTTTTCAGGTGGTCGACCCTGCCCATGCACCAGCCACAAATGATATGATCCAACAAGTAACTCAATCACAGGACTTGTCTTGTACCACCAATGAATACCCGGTAGTTTGGTGGTAAAGAAAGTGCCAACAGAGGTAAACGTGCCAAAAGACAGAACCCGGTCAGCAAGAGTGGTCCAAACTCCAAAGCTGAGAAATCCACTTGACGAAAAACCCATCAGAAAAGTTATTAGAATCTCCTTGTTGAGCCATAGGAATGAAGCCAACATTTATGATTGTAGACGGATTGTGAAGAGTGGCATTTGGACAAACGAGCAAACGTACCGTACCTCCTTTCCACCCAAGGCGTCTATCGCCAATTGCGAACGTATACACCACCGTGACCTATGTAAATTGTTGTCGAAGCACGGTGAACGTGTGAGGCTGCTGAGACGCTAACGCCGGCCCGAGGAACTCCGCAAAACAGAAATGGCGACCAACAATTTGGGTGAGAATAATCGGATTGGACTTGAAATCAACTCGTGTAATCGAAGCAAAAGCGGAAAACGCAGTCCAATAGGCTGGAACCTGAGTAGTAACTGGGTGTTCAAGAGTGGAAACCTGGTCGTTAGATTGTTTGACAGATCCGGGTAGGATAGCAGCCACCTGAGCCGTCATAGATGAAGATCCAGAATAAGAACTATTCGTCCGCAGATTACCAGCGCCAAACAAATTAATTTCAGATTGGGTAATTATTGCCATTAATTGAGAGTAGAGATGGTGAATCAGGAAGGGTACTAGAGGAACGACCCACTACCCGGTCAATTTTCAGATCTGAAGACAGATCTGGAAGAAATGACGGAGATCTGAGAATTAATATCGAGATGTCATGTGCCAGATGTGCCGGTTTAGCTGAATCAGAAATCGGAGGTCCAGGTTCGGCAAAGTCAGATTTGGAACCCAAAGCAAAGAAAGCGTTACCGTCGAACCCAGAGCCTGACGAATCAAGGTTTGAAGAACGTATCTCCTCATTCAATTGCTCATATGGACCCGATTTAGAATCGGATCCGGAGAAAACCTCGCCGGAAAACCCCAATGAACCATCGACGTTCTTCTTCTCATGATGTTTCATCCAAGTGAGAACCATCTTCCAAAACTCAGCCGATTCTACTCGATCCGCTTCTAACACTGAGAGAGAAACCCTAATTTCAGTAACATCAGATTGAAGCTGCTTAATATGTTGTTCGTGAATGTCCAAACGAGAATTCTGATTCACCATAATTGAACCGGAATTAAAGATCAGACTTAGATCCGAAAAGCAGATCTGAAATTTAGTCGGATCTGAGATCTGAACGTGAAAGCAGATCTGGAAATTGAAATCGAAAAGAGAGCGGAGGTGTGGCAGGTCGGACCAATGTTAGGGTTTGATAGATTATGATTGTGGTTAATTGTGATTAGATAATAGAATAAGGCAAATGAAGAACCGAACGATAGTATTAATGAAAAAGTAAAGAAAGATTACAAGAGATTCCCGGGCCTAGCCCTCTCGCTGCATACGCAGGAGCCATGGTACTACCATCTTAAACCTAAACATACCCCCCTCTCCCTAGCTAATAATACCTATTTATTGAATTATAACTTGCACTTGACCCCCTCCCAAAATAGACAATGATCATGATTCCTATCAACATACCTGGTCCATCATCACTGTCACCAAGATCACCCAACAGAAAAACATCCAAATCCTGGTCATCACTTGTCTTTGTATTTGTGCTTTTAGTTTTCTGATTTGCTTCACTTGTTTCTGTTTTAGAGACACTTTCAGCTGCGGGCACCACTTTAGCCTCCTTGTTCACCTTTTCATCCACTTTTTTATTTTCCTCTTCTTCCTTGTAACGCTTTTCATAACTGTAATTTTTATCACATCAGAAATTGAATGTAGTTCACATCAATTAAAGAATTATGCAAAGCAGCTAGTTTTCTAGTTAAGTTCTAAACTTTTAGTGTTGTAATTTTGAATAATTGGAGGAATATATAAGTTACTTACGGAGTCACGTGACTATTTACTAAAATGAAATAAATCCTCCAAAATTTCCTCTCTCTCATGACGCGCGGGCATAACTCGTACCTCAACTTTGAGATTTCCTGCAATTATCAATAGCAATAGAGAAGACAAATCATTAGTTCTCCCTAGTAGTATCAAATCCTTAGACAAGATCATAATGATGCATATCTTTATTTGTTCTTAATAAGTTCACAAAAAATAGTGCATTGTAAATTCTTCCAAAGACAGGGCGGTTCAACGAGCATTGGGAATCAATTAGGTTCCTTCTCTATGTTAATAAAAAATTAAAGACCAAAAAGAAACTGGCCACCAATTTTTATTGTTATATTCAAAATTAAAAGTCTTCACACCAAGTCACCAATAGATGAGAAGTAATTGTAACAGAAGGACTGAAGGAGGAAAATAACTCTTAAATGGTCAGAGGCAAAATTATGTGAATTCATAATGTCTAAAGAATATGCCTACCTACTTTAGTCTTTTAACTACTAATTATTTCTATTTCCATGCAAATTTTAAACAAATGTCATAGATATTTTTTTGCACCCAATGTCATAATTCCAGAAGCAAAACATCAGACACAGAGTTGTCTGTATTAGTGGGAAGAGAACATGACAGATATCAAACTCCAAGCACACTACTAAAAGTTTGTACGGTTGTAACTAACAAGAATGAAGAGTCAGATAGTGTCAAAAGCATTATTATGAGGAACAAAAGGTAATGGAAAGGACAAAAAAAGGGCTCTAAGAAAGTTAAGGCAAAACGAAACATAGTATGATCATAATCCCAACGCTTTTCATCTTCACCAAGATTAGGTATCATAGAAACAGACAAAATTATCAGATGGTGACGGGTAGGACTATTTCAGTACATAAAAGTAAAGATGAGCTAAGTCAATAGTCCATTCATATATTTGGACGATGTTTGTCTCTGCTTCTAGAAGGATTCAAAAGGTTACCTTTACAGTTGAGAGAACAAGTTTAGCATGTGTTTCTTGCCACTTGGTAAGATCCTGCCGAACATTTGAGATTGTAGGAATATCAGACATTTGTGAGTCATCTGCATATGCATAAACAACTCCAATTATAACCACCAAACAAACTGGCTGGACCAGTAACTTCATACATGAACATGAAAAAAGTTATAAAGCCTGAATGTGACTGTCATGTGTATGCATCTAAGCATACTTCTGACAAACTGTATATTTTTCCAGATCTCTAAAACATTTGCTAATTGCTTTCTACCTATTAACTTGCAATCAGAAGGAGAAATAAGAGATACAACTTCTAGAAGATACTCTTTTGTTCTTATCAGTAGTGACATATTAATATACTACCTTAGACAAACGCAAGATATATCACTCTAATACCTATATTTTTCACTGCAAGAAATTTGAAGAACACCTAACGTCTTCCATAAATAATAATCTTTCACAGTATATAAGAAACTCTAGTACGCTTTTCAGCTGATATGATAAATTCTATGATTCCCAACAAGTTAGAAATACTTATAGCAACAAGTTACTGATTAGGAGCTTTCCTGTGATTCCTAATACTTCATTACAGATACATTGGGACTGTTAAAGTAGAATAGCAAACCAGTCCAGTCTCAAAGGTGTACCGATATTAATTTTATATTTTCAGTACGCACACATCATCATTTCACCTTTCATATGCTAATGTTAATTTTTCCCCAATTCTTAAGACATTTCTAATCTCGGCAGCACCGCAGCGCCATTACAGACTGTTAATTCAATCGCATCTCTAAAACACTTTAGAGTGATCAAAAACCCTAGATAAGATACAATGCCATCAGATAACAGTCCAAAACTCATTTAAGTTTCCAAAATCTCAACCTGTCCCCTAAGCATTCTTCAAAACATAACATAAACTCCTAATCCTATCACGGAGAAAGTTAACATACAAATTAAATTAGAGTACTAACTGTGCGAATCAAGTAGTGTAATTATATATACAAGTAGTGTAACGTAATTGCATTGTAGTGTAATTACATCATAGTGTAATTACACTACACTATAGTTACACTATGATGTATATATAATTACACTATTTGTTTCGCACAGTTAGCACGTTAATTTAATAAACGCATCCTGTCACCACCTTCCAACGGAAAATCTCGAAACGCATCCAACGTAATCTCCTTCACAAACTCTCTCAACTCCTCCGTAATCCCAAACTTCTCGAGATCCTCATCCGCGCTTCCATCGCCTCCGTGTACTGTTTCCAAACCCGAAGGCGACGAATCGACAACGAGGTGCGAGATCGCAGCAGACGTGGACGGAATCTGAGCCTTGATCTGATCCGCACGCTTCAACGCCTCGACCTTAATCAAGTCCGCCTTCTTCGACGCCTCAGCCGCGATCTCCTTCGACCGCTTGGAGGCCTCCAGCACGATATCCGACAGCTTTGATGATCCGATTGTGAAGTCCTGTGACCGCTTCGCGGCTTCCTTTGTGAACTCCTGTGACCGTTTGGCGGCTTCTTTTGTTAACTCTTGTGACTTTTTGGCGGCGTCTTCGGCGAATGAGCGAGCTTTTTGCCAGAAATCCATGGCGGAATGATGTGTGAGTTGGTGAGATTGGAAATGAGGAGATGGTGAAGAAGAAGGATTGAGTGTGGAGGGGTGCACGTTATGTGCCGTGTGGTTAATGCTACACGTTTAAAAAGTCAAGATGTTGACCGGGTAGGTAACGTTGATGGATTGTTTATAGTTTATACATCGATGTATGTAATGTAACAAACTCTGTTGCTATATTTTGATTGTGTAATGTGTAATAATTAAAAATTGTCTGAAATTTACTCATAAACAGTTATATTTTTCGATTCATCCAATCACAACCACGCTCTAAAGTAATTGAGTACATACTCATACAATTTAGAGAACCTAATATGAACGCTCTAATAAAGTAAAATATAAGAAAATGAAAAAAGAAACAAGAAAACATAAATATACGGGCACATGATATGTATTAAATAAATTGATAATACTTTTACACATGGTTGATCGTATGCGTCATTATTACTGTTTTCTGTTTTTATAGTTTTCAAAACCCTATCAAACAGATTGGTCGGACCGGCAACCAGAAAAGAAACTGACATGGTTAAGCCCATTGAATGGGCCTCTGTTTAAGCCGGCCAGTTATCAATCGGACCAGTGAACTGGTTGAACTAGAGTGGTGGTTGGGATGATGTTCCATTTTTCAATATTTTCCTTTTTTTAAACTTATTTTATGATTCATTTATTACATTTTCATATTTTTGTTTATTTTAGTATTAATTCTTAATGAATCTTTAAATTAGCATAATAAAAAGAAGAAACTGGTGATTTTTAAAGTTGACTTGCCAAAACGTATGATTCTCTTGCGTGAAATTACCTTGTGGGTGTTATGAAGTCGTTGGGCTTAGGTACTCGCTAGATTGCTATGATCGAAGCTTGTCTCCTAGTGGCGGACCTATGTGTTAGGTTTGGGAGAGGGGGGGGCACTTTAAAAAAAAATTAGTGTTATTTGTATGTGAAAATCCTGATCGGCCCCTTAAAATTAGCGTTAAGTTCCAATGTCGCCCTCAATAATATAATTCCTTGGTCCACCACTGTTGTCACCCTATATATAAAGAATTCCTAAGAGCATTCTCATTCTACTCCCTATTTCCAAAACAAAAATTACACTAAAACTCAATTTATTTTCTCTCTTCATTTTAATTAAATAATACTTTTTATACCTTTTATCATTACATTTTCTCTTTCTTTCATTCACAACCACTTTCAAAATATATTAAAAAATTATAAGGAATGAATAGTAACTTTTCAAATATACAGAAAAATCACTACTTTTTCTAAAATATAAAAACTTTTCACTCACAACACCCTGAATCACTTTTTAATTTATAAAAACACCCCTCACATAATATAAGGGGTTGGATGAGAATGCTCTAAATGCTGCAATACTTCGTTCATCACTCTGATCCCAAAGGTGTCAAATCCTGTCATAATCTCTCCACAAGTCTGATTAACATTTAATATAAGATTATGTATTAGTAGTCTTTATATATAGTGTGACACGACTAATATCATTTCGAAAATCAGTCGTTACTTTGAGGTTTGTCTCAGTTTAACTCTACTATCATTATTTATTTATTATATGTGTTTAAATATCATGATCCACTAATACTTAAAAGTTTGATACGGTATGTTATTTTATATTCACCACATTTGCAAATAACTCATAAGGTGTGTGAGCTTTGTTAGTCGTGTATTTTAATATGCATTCTCAGTCATAAATCTAACGAAGTAGCTTGAAGTCAACAGATTATAATATCACGTTCTTTTCACTATTTTGTAAGTTCTTTTAGTAACTTATAAGTTGGCTTGACTTAATTACAACTCTAGTACATAGGCGTGGCAAGTTATATAGCGTGTGAGCCAGTGGGTTTGTGGGTATAGATTGATGAATTGAAATTGATAAAGCTAAAATATAACCCATATATGTGTGTCAAATACATGTATCATACATAGTTAAAATCACATAAACAAAATAAGTGTAACCCGTGTTTTTTAACTAGTGATCACAAGTCGGTAAGTAAAAACAGAGTTGACGAGTTTAAACTAATTCAGCTCCTTGGCGTGTATGCAAAAATATATGTAGACTTAGACCTCGCTAATTTAATATGTGTATGTATATGTATATGTATATTTATATGTTGTATATGTGTATGTACTCGGTTAATCATTTATATGCGAAAATACGTGTAGATTTAAACTCACTCTATCGACTATATGGGCCAATAACAAGTTGGGCTTCTATGGTTCATAATTCATTACCATCATTGATTCATTTCCATCTTCTTATTGGGCTCCTCTCTTTAGATGATCCATTGGAATCCCAATTATGTGAACTTTAGAACCAACAACGTTATAACATGCTTAAAGAATAAAATATATTCAACTAGTTTGTACCAAAATCTTATTTTTCCGTATTTAACTTTTTATTACAATAGCGATAATGATACCCATCACTATACATACAAGCATGTACAAAACTAGGCAAGGGTCCCGCAGACCCTTCGGTTAACAAACTTTCTACTCCTTTCATTGTCAAGCTTTCTACTAGATAAGAGGTATCTAATATTGCCGCTCTTATATTGTTTGACCCGTTAATTTACTAGCATTTAAAATTAACATTGACAAATTTCTACTCTATACAAACTTAAGTGATAAATACATATACCTTCATATGCATATACTACGTGTGTGTGAGAAAAATGGAGTGTGGTCCACCATGCTTTGCAATAGCAACATTGCAACATATCTTGATGATGTATTGTTCAATTATGGACCCTATGTGTGTTAGGATTGTGACTTAGAATTGTCCCATCCACCCCTACCCTCACTCAATCTCCATGATGAGCGGGATGACTAGAGGGTTGTATGTAACCCCTCCCCACACTACCCTAAAACTAGGCTAGACTCCAAACCAAGAGGGTCTCTTCCCAAATTGGCCTTGGATGGTGACATTGGTTAACATTTATATAAACATCCAAACATTCAACACTTAACACCATATCTTTTCCGTATCTCTTAAGTTTTATTTGTTTTGTGAATGCTAAATGTTTATGTTATATAATCATTTGTTTAACTAACAAAATAAAACTAATAATGTTTGTTTTAAGTGACGTTATAAGACTTTTTTTTCCAGATATACCACATAGTACATACTATAAGCGCTGACACGGATGGAATTAGAGGAGGGTTTGAGCCGTTGGCATTCTAATCGGTCAGATAAGTCTGTACGTGAACTGAATGGGCAGTGAATCGTTTGTGAACTATTCGATGGGATCGAGTTGGTTTATTTAATAAACAAGCGAATATAAACACGTCTTTCCACTCAATGAAAAGAACGAACATGATCACACACCATTCATGAACGTCCGTTTATGTTCATACATTTACGTTAATTTATTTATGTTTGTTTTATGTCTGTTTATTTATTCATTTAAATTTAATTTTTGGTTATTATTAACACTATGTGGCCCCTCATGTATGAACACACCAAACCAGTCGAATTTGAGATCTAAGCCCGACGTAATTGACTAAGAACAAAGAATGCATTCATTTTCTTCTATGTTCGGTAATTTTCGTTTATGTAACAAACGAACATAAACAAGCACATTTATTTTCTTAACAAAGTTGCAATGAACAAGAAAACATATTCATGTTTGTTTATGAACAAACTTCCGGTTTTGATTCTGCCGATGTTTGAGCGACAATCTCCTCTTTGCCGGTGTGAATCGGTATACACCAACTATACTAAAGACTTAAACCAAAAACAATTATATAGCCATGTCGCGTTCTTTGATTTTTTTTATTGTAGATTAGCAGTTACCAGTTTGCCGTCAATTCTAGGGTTTTATAAAATTTAGTCCTTGTTTGGTAACTTACTACAAGGCAAGATAATTTTACAAACCCAAGTCTATATTTGTTTTAAAGTTTAACAGGGGAAAAAATAGATTCTAACCGACAATCAAACTAATACATATGTGTTAGACTTTCGATTCCTAATTTATCTGGTTCAATCTAACCTTCGTCTTCAATTAACAGCCCTAATCCTCTTTCAACCTAAAGAAACAACCGAATCAAAACAATATGATTTCTATACAATAGCATGATACAACCATTGCATAAGATATATATACATTCAAGATTTATAGATAGAGATGTGGACAAGTACCGGAAGGCCTAATTTGGAGCCCCCACAAACCCCATATGCATGTGAACATGTTCCCATCATGCACCTACACACTCAAACAATCTACATCAAATTCAATGGTTTCTTGTCCTTGCAATTTTGGGCTACCTTACATTTTGGACCTACAATCATACATCATTCAAAGATTTTTTTTCTTTCTTACTTTATTTCATTTTTATTCACTTAAAAAAATAAATTTAGTTTCCATATTTCCACATTCCCCTAAATTTGTAAGTAGAAAATTTAAGGACAAAATATGGATTAGCCAAAGATGGAAAATTGATAGAATAAACTTAATAAAGGAAAGGTGACATATCATTTGGGTTTTAGGGTTATTTGTATCACGTTTATGATATAAGGGTGGAGGGTACTTCAAGGTTTTCGTGGCACACCGCCGCCAGGGTCCACAAACTACCCTAAGGATAGTGAATAGGGGTAGTAGTCATCGAAGAAAGGAAGAAGATTTGGTTTTGGACTGTGTGTCAGCTACTATATTACCGTTAATTTTTTTCACTTATCAATACACTCATTCTATAATCATTTTATCAATTTCTCTCCAAACCAATATTTTTATATGGAGCAACCAAATCCCGAACTGATAATTTGGAGAGGGTCACGATGATCGAGCCATGAAGAAGAATTAGCGTTAACTAAGGTTTAGGTATATGTTTCCGAAGACATGGACCCTATGGAACAACGAACGTTGGGTTTTGGCCACGAGTTTGGAACTATTTTGTTTCAAATTGAGGATCAAGCGATCGTATAGAGCACCAAGTATGTTTGAAATGGCAAAACATGGTAGGACAAATTAACGCTCACGGTAACAACAGTTTAAAGTCATAACAAAAGTCAAAAGCTGATGGAATTGGAAAAAATACATGCATTTTTATTTATTTTTGAGTTTTTAAATTTATAATTTATTAGTTATTTTTAGTTAAAATCTTTAGGGTAGTTAAGTGACGTGTCGTCAGCCCTTATGGTACATCAGGGCAAAAGTAAGGTGGCAATGCCGGACTTTTCTAATAGAAGTGTTCAAACAATCTAATTTACACTACTGTCTCTGAATTTCAATAAAGTTATTCTCTAGCCCATAAACTTTAATAAATTTCCTTTTTTATCACTTAGTTTTTTAAAGTTCTTTCATGGTTTTCTAATTCATATCTTGCTTTGTTGCCTGTGTAAAATCTGTTCTGTGTAAAATCAGTTGTTGTGATTTGCTTATTTTTACCTATCTTTGGAACCCGCGATAAAAGATGCATACATTCGACCCCTACGACACCTACGACACAATACGCCAGGCATCTACTGGTTTACAACAATTATACAATTAAAAAGTTTTCGCATATGGTTAAATCCTTTAGTAGTCCAATACGTTGATAAACACTTTTCAAGATTAAAAACCACTATAGTGAGAATTTGATTCATTAGTGAACCCGGTATGCCTTCTAATAAAGTGTTAACTAGTGGTTATTGCATATGATGAAAATGTGGCCCCATTAAAATAGCGTATTCACTAGTGATACGTGTAATATTTATATAAAAACTAGGTTTTATCAGTGTTGTTTTCATTTTTTGTTTTAATATTTATATACTTTTTTTGGATTTTAATTTTTTTTATTGTAAGGAAATTAATAGAATACATAGGGTTTGATGATGAACGGGTTTCACAAACAAATGATATGTTATAACCCGTTTAAAAACTATCTGAGTTTGGTGAGACCCATGACCCGCTTATTTTTTTACTCTAAAATTGTTTCTTAATTATAAAGAATATATATTTTTTTTTAAAAAAATTGGATATTAATTTTTAGTATATCCATATTTTATGAGATTTTCATATCAAATATTTGCTTAGATTAATTTTTAATATAATGAGATGTTATAACTCGTTTAAGGGTTACCTGTGTTTGTTGAGACCAATACTCGTGAATTCAGATCAAATACATGAGAATCATCCATTTACAAATAAAGCAATCTGGTAGTTTGAGAGAATGCAGGAAACAACCAGATAGTTTTTAAAGGTTTCGTTTACATATATTTAAGACTAGTTTGAGACCCGTGTATTACACCGAGAATTAATGAAAATTACAATATTTAAACGTTAAACAAAATACAATCAATAACACAATTATCATATATTGTTAATACAATTACAACTTTCTTCATATATTGGTTGACCTAAAAGTTGAAGAATGATTTGTTTGTTTCAATAGGAAAAATATTTTTTTTAATGTTTTTTATTACTTGCTGCGATAAAGATGGCGAAACGTCCATGCATTGTCATGTAAATCTCGGGCAACAAGCTCTTGTGCAGGCGGTTGCATGGAAAAATCCTATTAAGAAAATGTTTGTTATCACATAAAACACAAATTTTCCAACTTTATGATTGGGTTGATTCAGGTTAAGGTTTTTCTCTAACAAGTCAAACTGTTAGAATTAACAAAATTAGAAGGAAATGGGCCAAATGAGTTAACTGAGTCAAAAGTTAAACAACGTCTACTAAAAAGAAGTTAAGCTCATAAGAGGCGGAAAGATTTTTTCGGCTGCTCGACGAGGAACAGAAAAGCCTCAATGAGTGCTAGTATCACTTGCTGTCAAAGTTTATGCAAAAAAACTCTGTGTGTGGCTTGTGTGCTTTCATTGACAAATCTGCCATCAATAGTGCTTCTCTATCAAACTGCTAATGATAAACAATTATGAATTATAGTCAGTAACATAAATTTAAGCCCGGTGAATTATAAAAGTCCATACTGAAGGAACAGGTTGGAGTGTTATCTGAGCATACACTTCATCTGTTTCTGTATCAGCCTGAAAAAAAAACATTTTTTGTAACAAAGTTCTAAAAGTAACTCGTATTTAGAACCAATGTTGTAAAAATCAGGATTGATCTGTGATTAATCGCTAATCGGTGGGTTATTTAGCTAATCAGTGTAACTAATAGAGTAATCGCTAGTTGGCCTAAATGGGTTTTTTTAAAGACATTGGACCTTGATTTTAACCCGTTAAGCCCAGTTATCGGTTTTCTCATTGATTTGTTATAGTTTAATTGTTTATGTGAACACTGAAGCATTTATGTGAACTTTTATGTTAAGATATCAAAATTATATATATAATTTTGAAAAGTTACATATAAGAATTCCAATCTGATTAATAAGCGAGTTCTACCACACTGTTTAAAACAACAAAAACGATTAATAAGTGGAGCGGCGTACATGCAACGTGACATTATGAAAGATGCATAGCAATTTTGACTGAAGATTTGGATAGCTTGGAACTTGAGCATCCACATCCTTTTTCATAGATGCAACAACCTGAAAACATGTATTAATGTATTATAATCATGTATTATAATAAAAAACAGTAGGTTAAATTCAAAACTTGAACATTCTAGAGTAAATTCAAAATAATAATAATAATTAAGGAACAATGTAAAATTGTTCAACTATCAAAATAATATTACTACTCTAATCAAACCTGCAAATTGATGGCGGTGACAATGACGGTAGGCGTCGGCGGTGGCGATGACGGTAGGAGACGGTGGTGGCGATGACGGTCTCATAGTTGGAGAAAAAACATGGATTCAACAACTGAAATTAGGAGACGGAGGTGGCGATGGTGGTATCGTAGGTGGCGATGGCGATGGCGGTATCGTAGGTGGCGATGGCAGAGGGGGCAATGGAAGAGAGGAACGGCGGTTGGGATGAACGGGAATTAGGGTTTGTTATCTCTTTTGGTGTTGAATGAAAAGAAAAAAAGAATAATAAAAAAGGATCCAGTTAGTATTATTGGGGCGGGTTGACCCGAAAAAGATACCATTTATTGAAAATGGGTTAAAAATTGTGAGAGTTGATAAAAGGTTGACAAGTGACACATAGGAGTAGTTATTTATTTGAATAGTAAGATAATAAATCACAATGTTGTTTTAAAATAGTTTTCTCCAGGACTAAACTATACACAAATCTGCAAATGTAGGCGTCGAAAGTATGCAGCTCATGATACTAAATATTTATCAATATAAAGCCTAACAATCAAATTAAGAGAATCAATGGCTAATACTACCAGAATTAACTAAAGCAAAGTAAATAACTTAAAAGATATTGCGTGAGAAACAAATGGGAGAATGCTATCACCTACGTGCCGGATCCCGTTGAGATAAAAATGACTTCCCAATTGACTTTAACTATGACAGTTATAAGAGCATTTCTCAATTCCTTTCGGGATATGATATTCATACACTCTTTGGTTATCCACACACCCTACATACGATCTTATAGGGGCTATACGATCATATGGAACCCCATGTTAAAGAGTGTGTGGATAGGTCAAAGGTGTGTGAATAACCAATGCCTTCCTTTCTCTCTCTTCAAATTCAAAATTATACTAAAACGCACTACATTTTCTCTTTCATTCTCAAAATAATATTTTCTATACATTTATCATTACATTTTTTTCTCATTCACTTACAAAAACTTTCAAAATATATTAAAAAAAATATAGGGTGTTACAGAAACTTTTTAAATATACAAAAAAATCGTTTGTTTTCTTCCCCTCCAATCACAACACCCTAAACCATTCCCTATATTATAAAAACTTCACTCACTAAATTTGATGGGCGGATTGTGAATGCTCAAACACTCTAGGCGAACCTCACATCGGTCATAAACATGGTAGATTATTGGTTCATAAGGAATGCTTCGCTTCTTAAATTATTAGCACGTTTTGGGCTTAGTTGGCTGTTGAACATATGAAAACTCCACAATTAAACATGCTTAGGAGAAATTAGTACTAGAATAGGTCCCCCCCCCTCCCCCAGGGGAAGTCTCCACTAAGCAACCAAAAATAAATTCTTGAGTTCTTCGTGGATCAAGCAGATAATATTGGTGATACGATGGGCCGGATGCTACATCGGCCAAGGACAAGAGAGATTATTGGTTCATAAGGAGTGTCTAGCCTCTTGAATCGCCAACACATTTTGGGCTTAATGCTAATGGACGAGAAGGAAATTCCACAGTTAAGCGTGCTCAGCTGGTGTAACATCTCGGATTTTTCGTATTTGTTTAAACCGATTCGAGAATGTAATTCGGATCTTTTGAACTGATTAAAACTTGTATTTAACTTGTTTTAACTTATTTTATAATTCCATAACTTTCAATCATGCCAAATAATCCTTAGAAACCTTTAAAATCGCTTAAAATGGCTAAAAATCGCATTTTCGGGAACTACATGGACTAATTTTGTCAATTCTTTCCTATTTTTGATTAAATTAACGAAACATAAACTCAAAGAAATGTTATAGCTGGTCCAATTTTGTTTTCTTGGTGTCCAAGTCAAATTTTGTTAGTTATTGTACTAGATTTTCTCATTAAATAGCTTATTTTGTTTCCTAATTTGTTTTTAGCATCCAAATCGCTTATTTTTGACATAAATCGAGTAAATTAAGGTCCAAGAAAATGATTATAACAAAAATACAAGTCCATATTCATAATTACTGGTCATGCACGAAATCTACAACTTATTTTATTGATTTGGTCATTAATATCGTATTTAGTTATTTAAACGAGTAAATCTTTCAAATATGGTTCGTTTTTTATATTCTTATATAAACAAGACTCATAATCTCTGCCACAAACTTTACCTAAACCCTAAGAAGCATTCACAGCCATCACCCCTCTCTATGCCTCATAAAATCGTTCGGTTTTTGCATTATTGTTGAAGATACAAGCTTGTTCGTTTGACTTTGCTTACGTGTGGACCTTTGACTCATCGTTTCTGTTGAGTCTTTCACTTTCAGGGTAAGTTATAAACATAGAAATCATTCATATATATTCCCTAGTCAATAACCTTCAATCAATTTCGGTGGTTGAAGGGTGTTGACTGGTCAAATCGTTTAAAACTCGTTAAAGGACAAAATAGTCAACTAGTTTGACTTAACGTTTTCCCATACTTCGGGTCGTTTTTATTTATATTATCATATCCTAAAATCTCAGTTTGACTAAACGTCCGTTTGGATTGATTCCAGTGGCAACGAGTTTGTTTTTATTTATATTATCACATCCTAAAATCTTAGATTCTGAATTGTTTATATCGTTTGACATATAGTGGACAACTCACTTATTCGTTAGCTCGCTTATTCATATTTATATTCGTTTTTCGTTAATCTAAGGTGAGTTTATCATTCCCCTATTTTATCAACTTTTCTAAATGTTTTAGGGACATATGCGTACCTATCCGTATTTCATACTATGTATATCAAACAAATGCATACGTGTAATTGTGAGTGACTTAATCAAATATACGTTTTACATGCTTACTTGTGTTAATATTCATTCATTCGTATATTGTATTTATATTCATTCATTCGTATATTCGGAGGGGTCCATCATACTCCCATGTATTGGGTTCTCATGCTATTGACCAACGCCCGATTCGCTTGGCAACGATCTACATACTTGTTTATGGTTTGATTAAATTTACCGCTTTTATCACGTTATGCTTATTTATATTGACATGCAAAACTGGTAATATTCTCACTCAACTTTATGTTGACAAACTCCATTTTCTACGCATATGCAGGTTGCTTGTATTAAAGATTGAAGTTTGGACACGTAGACAAGACCTTAGGATATAATCATTATTTGAGCTTATATTAATGTATTTAAATTGCTTGTTGTAATTGAATAATATGTGTATACTTTGAATAAAATAATTAATTAGATATTGTCACTCTTATATTATGATAGTATTCTCGAGCTGTAAGCAATCGGATCACGCCCCGGCATTTCTGCCTTAGGTTGGGGTGTGACAAGTGGGAGCTGCATCAGGATGAATGACCTCCTTGGAAATCTTCACCTAAACAACCAAAAACATATCCATGAGAAATTCGTGGGTAAATCAGACAATATTGATGGTATGAGAGACCGGCTGTTACAAATGGTATAAGAGTTACTTTTGTTTGGGATGGTAGGGCAAACCTCATCAAGCATGGTGAGTCCCTAGGGTGTTGAGAGGTACACCTTAAAGGAATCTCACATCCTAGATTGGATTGTGGCGCAAACCTCATCGAAGGTGATGAGTCCATAAGGCGGTGATTGTAACACCCTAGGCAAATCCCATATCAGTCGTGGACATGAGAGATTCTTGGCTCATAAGGAATGTTCTGTCTCTTGAATCACCAACGCATTTTAGGCTTAATGCTAATAGACGAGAGAAGAGCTCCACAGTTAAGCGTGATCAGATGAGAGAAGTATCAGAATGAGTGACCTCCTAGTTAGTCTCCACCTAGGCAACCAAAAACAAATCCACGAGCTCTTCCTGAGTTCCTATGCAAAGCGGACAACATTGATGGTACGAGGGCCGGGTTGTTACAACAGTTGCTCCTAAAACGACTAGATTCCTCGTTATGATACATTCGAGGATCTAATACCTAAGGCTCCAAATCACAATGTCTGACTATCCTAAGGTTTACTGTAACACCCTGGCTTTAAGCGGAATACGCTCGAGTGCAACGTACAGATCACTCATAAGCTCGTAATAATATTAATGGTGACAATAAAATTATTTTATTTCATAAACTTCACAAACACACAAATTGTTCGATAATAGGACAAATAACATTATATCGAAAAACAAAGCAAATATTATTCATTTAAGATATCCTAAGGTAGAACTAATTTTCTTGCCCTAACACTTTATCATATCAACCTGCAGCACGTTGAAAATAATATATTTGTCAAAAATTAAGTTGGTGAGTTTTCATAAGTTTTTGCGTATACATATATGCATATAAAATGCGCGATTCAACGATCGTCGTGCAATAAATATTCAAGCGTAAAGTAAATGAATCAACTAGTTCCATCCTCCCGTTCCTTTATCCGAAACCGTGGTAATAGGGGAAATGAGTACGAAATAACCGAATTTGTAACGTTAGACGGCGTAGATATGTCCCGTCGGACCCTCCTACTATGTGTATGTGTCTGCGTAACTTCCACCATAAAAACAGTAAATACGTTGCAAGCAAGTTCACGTATAATAAAAAACAATATGCAAGAATAATATTAGCATGTACGATAAATGAGAATCGGAAACAAGCGCATAACTAACGAAATAAAACTTGTGACGTGCTACACCCCAAAAATATTAAGAGCGTTAAGAAAGGGTTATGAAAAACTCACTTGTAGTGAGGAATAAGGTAATGTGAAGACGGTAACGCCTATAGTAAACTTGTTGGTCCCGCGAGAAGTCCTGACAATTTGTCCTAATTATTAAAGTATAACCATAATAAATACCTAACCAAAATACACAAACAAGACGCAAAGAAAAAGGGCTTATAGCCTAAACAATTTTTAGAAATTCTATAAAGTTGAATTAAAACCTAAACAATTTATATTATATATATATATATATATATTATAAACGAAAAACTTGTTTTTTTAAAGGTTTAGAGGTGATTGTTTTGTTTAGACAGTAAACTTATTATTATTATTATTATTATTATTATTATTATTATTATTATTATTACTTATTTATTAATAAAAACCATATTAGGGTAAAAGTTTATATATATATATATATATATGTATATATATGGTAAATTTCAAATGAGAACCACTTTAAGTTTTAAGAACTCAAAAGAACTAAACATAACAATTTTTTTTTCCTAATTTTTTTTTGCACATACGTAATATATGTAGGTTACATATACGTAAAAAAAATTACATAATTTTTTACGCACCAAGTCGACTAGTTACATATGTGTAACGGACATGTAAAGTTATGTTATCATTGTACATCTTTATTATCTCTCATACTTTAATTTTTTAATCACATTTAATCTCAACCACATAATTTAATCTATTTAATTAAATGTGTGGTCAAGAATCAAGTTCTTAAGTTCTTACAACTCAACAAGGTTCTCAAAATATCCCTCCCTATATATATACACATACATGCACGGAAACGAAGAGTTTAACAGTGTTTTTATTCATTAAAAGAGTGTATACAATATTAATAATTATAATAAAATAAATTCAAGTATGTAATAAAAAGAAAAAAAACTAGAAATAAAACCAGCCAGCGGGGACTCGAACCCTGATCTACCCTGGTCTGAGACCTTTATCAACATGCACCAGCCAACTAGGCTAATGCTACAACTTGTAAATGTGACGAAACCCAAAATATTTATACAATAGCTGTAATTAACCCCAAACTTAAGATAACCCTAATCCATTCAATCTCAAATTGAAATGTTTATGCCCTCTGTCAATTGAAATTGACAGAGGCTTTTGTTGAGCACCAAAATCCAACCATAAATATGTTTCAATTACCTCAGCTGGTTAGGAATTGGAAAAGAACGGTGGGTAAGGGTTACGGTTTGAACACGGAATCAAAATCCAACTTGGGTAGCTTCTGTGGTGAAATTGATTGAGGGTTTTGGTTCGAGATGAAGCAAGGGTGGTGTGGGACTCGTTTATTGCATTATAATCAAGTATTTATAGGCTAACAAGGTCAAGGTCAATCCGCATTTGGAGTTAATGAATTTGATCAAAATTGATTCTTTTTAGGTGTCAGTTAACAAGTATACCATAAGTAAGGATCAATCAAATCCTGTAAATTATGGATGAACTGAATCAAAAAAAGGGGGGTGTCGGTGGTAACGACGAGGAAGAAAGAATGAGGGGGGAAAGGTTTGGGTTAATTGCAGAAAGGTCCCTTCGTGTTTGGTTGTTGGTTTGAAAAAAGTGAAAGGGGTTAAGAATGCGCATATTTGATACATTAAACGATTTATGAATACATTAATACGAGCCACGCGTAAAGATAAAACCGGATAGCATAGTTAAATAACTTGACATCTTTATTAAATATGAAGATCCGATAACAAACAAACAGGTACATCAAACGGATACAAATATTAAACCGAATTTGACGAATGTCACATTTACTGCACTAAAGATCCAACAACTTCTTATTAGAAGTGCTATAACAAACTAGATCAATGGTTAGGGATTTTAATTCTATGGCAGTAGATAAGCTAGACTCTATAGACACATGTCAAGTCGTCAATTACCTTCAATCACACAGAAATCTCCAACTAAAATAATCTACAGCTTAAAATTGCCTAAGCAACGCTAGACAAAAGCACCTTATGCTAGTAAGTCCAATAAAAATTAAACAGTGAACAAGAAATGTTCTAACTAATCATTACTCTTTTGTTCAAGTCTAATTCTAAGGTAGCACACTTGATACATTAATCAAATCATCATTACCATAAGTGACTAAGTCTAATAAAAAACCCAAGATTGCACCATACGGTTAAAAAGTGGCATCAATCAATCAATCATACCCAGTGGCATTCCCACCAATAGCAAAGCTATAAGTAGGGTCTGGGGAGGGTAGGATGTAGGCACACTGTACCCCTATCCAATAGAATAGAGAGGTGGCTTTCAGAGAGACCCTCAGCTCTAAAAAAACACATGTATAGGGAAATAAACAAGACGATCAATGTTTAACAGTGATATAATTAATAATAGCACTTAGTAATAATAATATATAGATATATTGAAATACCAAGAATAAAATACAAAAAAAGTGACATGTATGTTCAAAATGATTCTTAAATGTTAGTGGTTTGAGACTAACAATGTGTACGCTTACTACACCTAACAATTATGACTCGTTTATCAAGAAACGAGTGGATTTGAAACATGAGTTTGCTCAAATTATACGAAGGTCAAGTTTTGTTACCACGTAAAATTTCCAACTTCAAAATGTATTCAGATATCACCCATCTTCATTGTGTCTCGTCACCATCTACTAGTCACTGCCACCACCGCCTCTCTCGCGGCCCCTACCCATCGTAAGCTACACCACCTCCACCACTCCGTCTCCACATCACCCCACCGCTATTGTCACCACCTTGTGGTACTCCTCTCTGGCCACCACCACCAACATTACCACATTCTACGTCATCGCTACAACGTGATAGGCACCACTACGGTATCACAATTGTTGTCACCATCACCTCCACGACCATCACAATCACCTCTGCTTCCAATAATATATCGACCACCGCCACTGGCACCGTCTCCAACACCTCCACCACTGCCATTCTATCACCATCTATGCCACCACTAGTCACCATAAAAATAAATAAAGCAGGCGAAAACCTTTTGAATTTTATCTTATTCTTTTTAAAGCGATACATTTCAAGAAGACTCCATTTTTAACCTAAACCATATATTTATTTAAATGATGTGTTTTGATTCAAACTCAGTAATTCAGTATGGTAACGACCCATTATCAATATGTGTTTAAAATGTGTTATCATTTCAAAATCAAATGAAAGATAAAGGTAAAAAATTGGTGACATCGTACTTTTCTTTTATGGGAAATCCCTACTATTTTATCAATATTATTGGTTGTGAGTTGTTACTACTTACTACCATTGAGGATTGAAATGTAGAATATGACATTTGAGTGTAGTTGATTGTAAGTTTTTTGGAAGTACAAGGACTTGTCAACATCGTCCCCCCATAAAGCCACAATACATATGGACACACTTCCATGTATTTTGTCCATGGCCCCTTGTGTTTTCATTCTTACACATCACACCATAACTTAGAAACAAACAAACTCTCTAGAATCCAAATTTAAATATCTGGTTTTATTAAAAAAATTGTACAACTCTACATGATAAATATTGTTGTGGTTTATGATTTGCAATGAAAATTAAAGCAAAAGTGCTTTCTAAAGTATTAGACGTGACTACATTGCATTCTATATTCTAGAACATCATGTTGTGGCTATTTACTTGATTTTATGATAATGGTGTGTTTGTTAACTCAAGATATAACAATTTTATAGATTTACTTTAACTATTCTATCGATGACAATTTGGGTTAAACCATAAGAAATCGATGTTGGATTTCACTATTGTATATTATACAATATACAATTAGCAAATATGTTTGCAAATAAGTTTGCAAAGAGTGCATAAGTCTTTGTAACTGTCTTAACACTATGTTTGTTTGTACATTTCTTTCCTTCCCATGCTTTTAACAAATTAAAGAAGTCAACAAATAGATGGCCTCACTCTGATGCGGCATCCAATTACCATGTATTTTACATAGGAGCAATGTTTTTATAACTAGACCGGACAGTGAATCGGACGAGTAACCAGTTCAACCGGGTGAACCGGTCTGACCGGCCAATAACTTTTGTCTAAAAACTGACGGTTATGGCTGAAAATAAAATTTTTTAAAAATATATATATTTTTTATTAGTAAAACCGGTTCAACTGGTCTGGTTTTCTGGTCTGACCAGTCTGACCGGTTCGGACCAGCTAGTTCTCTGGGAACCGAGCGAATTGTATAGAACTGGACCTGTCAACAACATACCGGTTCTGTCCGGTCTCAACAACATTACTGATACAACCACAAATGGAAATATATCCTATTAGGGTTTTTCTTTCTTATTTTTAAAAACTGTTATTTTATTTGGTAAAAAAAAGTTAATTTCTCTTTTTTAATATGGTTTAACGGCCCAAGTATGTTAATCGTGTTTGGTTGGAGGGATATGACGGGTTTTGGATATTCGCGTTCAATTGTCCAAATATGACTTACATATTTATTCATGTTGTACCGATGCAGCCCGTGAATAACATTTTTTTAAATAGATTTTGCAAGTTATCATGTAGCAACACTTGTGTGTGGTTCAATGAATTTACGTTTATTTTTTACCCATTTAATGTCCGTCGCAATGTGCGGATGCTAAGTCAATTTATTTGTTTCTATGCTACGTTTTGGTCTATTTTTTGCGTGTTAACACACAACAACGGGCATGCATGATTCTACGTTTTAACATATACTTTTCGTTTTTATTAATAGTTCACAAAAGTTAGTGGTTGCGGGAGAGGTGATGGTGATCGAAGACGGTGGTGATGACTTCATGTTTTTGAATGAAGTGGATGACTAATTTATATCTCATAATTTTTTCTTTTGCATTGAATCATAGTTGACAAATGCATATTTGAAAGTGACAAAATGTTTTTAAGTTTATTATAATTTTATATTATGTTAAAATCATATTGTTCATAAATCTGGTGTAACCAGTTATAATTCTTATAAAATGTAAGCTGTATGATAATTATTTTCAACTGAAGTAGCTAAAATATATACAATATTTTAATCAAATAAACATTTTTACACCCCACCAGAATTCGGGGATGTTAATCCTAGTTAACATTAAATTTGGTGCACCGAAAGGTCAGGAGGTTGCATATCCCCTTGCAGTTACTCGTATGATTTCCGTAAGAACAAAAAAGTTATATGTTATTTAAAAAATTATTTGCTTAAACTGCTCCTCTTGGTTTATCTCATGTAATGTTAAATGATCTTACTATTCTAATAAATAATTACTCTTATGTGTCACTTGCCAACCTCTTATTAACTCTCATAATTTTTAATCTATTTTTAAAAAATGGTATCTCTTTCGGGTCAACCCGTCCCAATAATACTAATTGGATCCTTTTTTTATTATTCTTTCTTTCTTTTCATTCAACACCAAAAGAGATAACAAACCCTAATTCCCGTTCATCCCAACCGTCGTTCCACTCTTCCATTGCCACCTCCGTCATCGCCACCTATGATACCGCCACCGCCACCTACGTCTCCTACTTTCAATTGTTGAATCCATGTATTTTCTCCAACTACGAGACCGTCGTTGCCACTGCTGTCTCCTACCGTCATCGGCACCGCCGTCGCCTACCGTCATCACCACCGCCGTCTCCTACCGTCATCGCCGCCGCCATCAATTTGTCGGTTTGATTAGAGTAGTAACATTATTTTGATGGTTGAACAATTTTACATTGTTCCTTATTGATATTATTTTGAATTTACTTTAGAATGCTCAAGTTTTGAATTTAACCTACTGTTTTTTATTATAATACATTAATACATGTTTTCAGGTTGCTGCATCTATGAAAAAGGATGTGGATGCTCAAGTTCCAAGCTATCCAAATCTTCAGTCAAAATTGTTGTGCATCCTTCATAATGTCACGTTGCATGTACGCCGCGCCACTTATTAATCGTTTTTGTTGTTTTAAATAGTGTTGTGGAACTCGCTTATTAATCGTTTTTGTTGTTTTAAATAGTGTTGTGGAACTCGCTTATTAATTAGATTGGAATTCTTATATGCAACTTTTCAAAATTATATATATAATTTTGATAACTTAACATAAAAGTTCACATAAATACTTTAGTGTTCACATAAACAATTAAACATAAATATAACAAATCAATGAGAAACCGATAACTGGGCTTAACGGGTTAAAACCAAGGTCCAATTGTCTTTAAAAAAAATCCCATTTGGGCCAACTAGTGATTACTCTATGAGTTGCACCGATTAGCTGAAAATTAATTAATAACCCACCGATTAGCGATTAATCACAGATCAATCCTGATTTTTAGAACACTGGTTTTAAATACGAGTTACTTTTAGAACTTTGTTGCAAAAAATGTTTTTTTTTCAGGCTGATACAGAAACAGATGAAGTGTATGCTCAGATGACACTCCAACCCGTTCCTTCGCTATGGACTTTTATAATTCACTGGGTTTAAATTTAGGTTACTGACTATAATTCATAATTATTTATCATTAGCAGTTTGATAGAGAAGCACTATTGAGGTCAGATTTATCAATGAAATCACACAAGCCATATACCAAGTTTTTTTGCAAAACTTTGACAGCAAGTGATACTAGCACTCATGGAGGCTTTTCTGTTCCTCGTTGAGCAGTTGAAAAAATCTTTCCGCCTCTTGTGAGTTCAACTTCTTTTCAGTAGACGTTGGTTGACTTTTGACTCGGTCAACCATTTGGCCCATTTCCTTCTAATTTTGTTAATTCTACCAGTTTGACCCGTTAGAGAAAAACCTTAACATGAATAAGCCCTATCATAAAGTTGGAAAATTTGTGTTTTTTGTGATAACAAACATTTTTTTAATAGGATTTTTCCATACAAATGCCTGCACAAGAGTTTGTGGCCCGAGATTTATATGACAATGCATGAACATTTTGCCATATTTATCGTGGTAAGTAATAAAAAACATTAAAAAAAATATATTAATCCTATTGAAACAAACAAATCATTCTTCAACTTTCAGGTCAACTAAATGTTCACTTGCTCACAACCGATTGGAGTTTGTTTGTTAGCGGGAAGAGGCTTTTTGTAGAGGACTCAGTCTTGTTCATCAGGCAATTCCCTTACTATATTAAAGTGTGTGCACTATTTATAAATAATACGATTAATGATTAATATATGATGTATTTAAATAACAGGGATGAAAAACAACAACTTCCATTGAGAATTAGGCACGCTAACAAACAACCAACAAATTTGTAATCATCAGTTTTGTCAAGTGATAGTAAGCATATTGGAGTATTAGCTGTTGCAGCCCATGTAACTGCAAACAACAGCCCTTTATTTTGTTCTACAATCCAAGGTAAATTAAATTTACTTTCTAATTAATATTCATTTCAACTTATAAATTGACTTTGCTGATCTTAGTACTCTCGAAGTTGACGTCACTAATCCTACATATTTGATGATTGTTTTCTTTAGTGATCAAACTGAATATTATAGGATAAATTTATAAGTTAGTGCTTTGGTCACGTCTCTATGTTACCATATATTGCATTTATAACATGAAGTAGATATTATTTTTATATGTTTTGTAGATGTGTTTGTATTTTTATAATCATATAGCCAGGTCACTGTTAGTCAATTGGATTATTTTTATATAATATTCTAAGATAAAATGACTAATTATAATAAATATAAATCAACAAATTATTTGATTTACTTTTTTATGGAAAAGATTATCACAATTTATTAATTATTTTAAACAATTAAGCTCTTATTTGGTTTGTTTTGTTTTAAATTATTTTAAATGATTGTTTTGTTTAGTGATCAAACTGAATCTTACTACTCTAATCAAATATCAAATAATAATAATAAATAAGGAACCATATAAAATTAAGATTATCGAATATTCTAGATAAAATGACTAATTATACTAAATATAAATCAGCAATTTATTAATTATTTTAAATAATTATAAGAAGAGATATATTGAACTTTTTCAACTAATTTAGCATGTATTTGCCTATAATTCCGAATTCTTCACAATTTATTAATTGTTTTAGAGAATTATATGGAAAGATATTATCAATTCAAATAAATTTTACAACTACTTCTTAAATTATCACCCAATTTAACGGTATTAGTATTTAAACTTTCAAAATATTCCTTATCAATTCAATTATATTTAGTTAGGTCACTGTTATTCAATTGAATTAATATTATAGAATATTCTAGATAAAATGACCAATTATGCTAAATATAACTAATAAATTATTGAGTATTTTTACTAAAATAGGGGATGTGAAAAAAGTATTTACCAAAATGAGAAGATTTAAAAATATTTACCAAATTAGGTTTTTTTTTTTTTTTAAAAAAAAACTCTATCTTTTCACTTTTATTTTTGTTGGTAAAGAATATTTTCTATTAAAGAAAATTATCGAAAATAAAATGGATCAGAAAACCAAAATGAAAAGCTCGATTTTTCATTTTTCTTAAAAATATCAATAAAATTGACAATCATTATAATAATAAAATATAATGTGAAATTAATTTATATAAAAATCCACCAAATAGCCATAAAAATTACAAAAAGCCACTAAATTGATGGTGTAGTATTTAAAATATAACTATTTTAAAATTTAATAAACATGAAAAAGCTTTCTTTTTTTCTTTGACTAAACTTTTTATTTTGTGGTTAAATTTTTACTTAAGTTTCTTGTATACATGAAATGCCAGTTGAAATAAAGTAAATAAAATTTGATCGTAATGAACAGTTATATGTCGCCTTGTCAAAAGTTACAAGCAGGTTTGGGCTCAAGATTCTGATTCTTGATAAACAAGGTAATCTGACCAATACAACCACAAATGTAGTGTACAAAGAATTGTGTTATTGATTGTATTCTGTTTAACGTTTAAATATTGTAATTTTCATTAATTCCCCGTGTAATATACGGGTCTCAAACTAGTTTACAAATATGTACATATAGAAGGGAAAAGATGACAACGAAAGTATAACAATTCACTAAATGATTTGTATCACTCCTTCGCTTTTCACTCATGTGAATCAGCTTTTTCTATGGTCATCTCGCTTCGATGAAATCTTGCAATACCAAAAGCCACAGAATGGTGTTCCTATGTAGGAGCCTTGTCGCCTCATTCGGAGCCACTCTCGTCCCGCTTTGTTTTTCTTCTATCCTGTCTCATCTTTGGGTGGCCTTTAGGATGAAGTAATATTTTTTAAGTTGGTTTTGATAAAAGTTGGGTTTTATATTAACAGTAGCTACTAATTCATGTAAAGACGAAAACGTTTAAATTTATATTTTTGAGTTTATGAAATAGATTTATTAAAAATTCAATAAGAAATGGTGCAATTTTATAATACCACAATGACATTTTTTTTATAAAGTATTGATACAATTTTCATAAAGTTAACGACATTTTACATGGACAACCTATAATTTTCATTAGATTACAATTTTTGTTATAATTTATGGTGCAATTTTTAAGGCACGTAATATTAATTGGATCAAACAAAGTACAATCTTGCACATTTATAGATATACAAGCACGTATAGCACATCATTTAGCTCGTTATTCATGGTATTACTTGAAATAATGTGTGATGAAACTTGGCACCCATATCAATGGATGCAAATTGTTTTTATAATCAAGCAAAATATGGATCTTTCATATCAATAAATAACTAGTGGGATTCATTCGTTTGTATCGATGTTGTTCGGTCATAATTGGTTCGATAAGTCATGCTACTAATATGATACTGGCATGTCAAATATATAGTTGATCTTATAATAGCATTAACTTAAAAGACAAGGTTTTTAGCTCCACCCTTTCGGTCAAAAGTGACGATTGGGTTTATATATAGGCATTACAACCCCATAAGTGTTATCATTCCTTGTCGTGCCTAAGCTTCGGATAACAATAGTTAAAACTAGTAGTTAATAAAAGTTAAGCACTCATATTCAATAAGAATTATCATGGCTTTAAGAATTGCAAAAACAATAAAATGCAACCATAATATTAATCAAAACGTGTAAAAATCAAAGTGATACAAGAAGTTTAGCCTTGTAGAATGACATTAGCACTTGGTTTAATCATCATTTATTAAAATACAAAGAAGTAGAAAGTGGAATTTTTCTTCTTGAAACCCCAGGGATGATGAAATGCTTTCAAAACCTAAACCTATATATATATGGATGCGTTAACGTACAATAATTAATAATTACTTAACGTACACTGGGTACGCAAAATACGTTTAAGGTTAAAAGACCAAAAACGTTCATGCCAAATTCCCAACCTTAAAACATTCAAGCTTAAAACCTAAAATGTTCAGGCTAAAAACCTAAAACGTTCAGGCTTAAATCCTGATACATTCAAGGATAAAACCCATCACTCAAAACTCAAAATTGTTCGATTGAGGGTTCGAATTGATGATTAGTTGGATCAATTTCAAGGTTAATTGATCAATTAGGTTAAGCAATTTCAATTTCAATTGGCCAATTTGATCATGTGAATAACGATCGATGGTCACGACGTTCATGTTTATCCGGCGAGTTGTTGGGCCCTCGTTGTCGAATCCAGTGATGGTGAAGGTGGTGTGTTGATGCCGACGAGTGGTGGATCGGTGGTGGTGGAGATATTTTAAGGGAGAGCGACCGGGCAGACGAGTGTATTTGTGATTTAGGGTTTCTGAAATCAACGTTCTATGTGCTTGCGTACGCAATGTACGATAAGGAATTAATGGATCGGATCCTTTATATATATACATATAGGCAATGTGTGTGTGTGTGTGTATATATGTGTGTGTGTGTATGATTAAGATCATGTGAGAAGCACTTAGGAAATTGAGAACCCTTGAAAACCATTATTAGCCACTATTTGTTCTTTAAAGTTGAGGGATTTAAAATCCCATTTAAAGGGTAGAAAAGGAATTTAACATCATTGGGGAAAATATAATGAACGGATCCAGAGAACCAGTCAATGCTTCTCATATGCTGGGTTTTATCTTCTCAATTCCAATTAAGTAACTATCAACACACATCCGATTCAGTGAAAGATTGTTACTCCAAATTCGATTCCGTGATACTCGCAATATCAAGTTGAGCATTTAGGGTTTGTTCATCCTAATCGTTGAAGTTAATAATGGATATTGAAATTGTTGGATCTACAATTCATTCTAGGTATGTAAATTTAGCAATCCTTAACCTAATGGAAAATGAAATGTTTGCTTGAGAATGTTCAACTATTTTTAAGGCATATGATGTTCAATTTTGCATTGCAAAGAGAGTAATTAACCATCAATTTTTGTTGTTAATGATGATATTTGTGTAAACAAATGAATTTGGGCTTCAATTTAACCTTTCTTCATTGTTTTGAATACATGCACAACATATGCTCGACCAAATGCCTCTGCCTCTATGAGTTTGAAACACAACTTGATTTCAGGTAGTATTTTGTTTTTAGGTTTTTCTTTGTTTAGGCGCAAGGACTTACTCGAACCCAAGAGTGCATATATGTGGATCTGAAGACCAACCTTATGCAGCATATTGGTTTCGGTTTCAGATAAATTTTGGTCTATTTTTCTGGTAATTTTAGGTTAACACTATTTCTACTCATCCCTAAAGTGGATATATAACAATGATAATTGGATGCTTAAAGGTAGGGGTGAGCAGGAAACAGAATTAACCGAACCGAAGCATTAGCCGACGGTTAATTTTTTGTTTTTTTGAAAAACCGAATTTTTGGTTTCGGTTCGATTTTCTACTTAAAAAAAAAACGAACCGAACCGAGATGTGTTTTTACTTAAATATTAATGCAATTATATGTGTTTTTTTAAATCTTATGACCGAAAAAAAAAACACTAAAAGGATATATCGTTGATGGTTATGAAGATTGTGAATATGATGAAGTTTGAGAGTAAACTTTGAAGATGAATAAGATGAAGAATGAAGACTGGAACTAAACTTTTAGTGTTTTTTTATTAAGAACTTTGTTGAATTTTAAATTCTAGTACTCTTGCAATTTTGTATTCGTTTGGTTCCACGTAACAAATGCCTATTTTTGTGTTTTGAATATAATATGCATTTTCATTTTTTGGAATTTTTTTTGCAATGCCTACACACCAAAAAAAACGATTATAACCGAACCAAAACGGAAAAAAACCGAAAAACCGAAAACCAAACGGTTTGTATATTTGAAAACCGACTTTTCGGTTTCACCTAAAAACCGAACCGTGCTCAGCCCTACTTAAAGGTAACTTTAGGTAGGATTAAAGAGGTTAAAAATCATTTTTAGTCGTTTAGTTTTGTACTAACTTTTAGTTTTTGTTCTTAATTTTGATCATTTTTGAAAATTCTAATGTATAATAATATTGTGCATGTATGTATAAATTGATTATAAATATATGTATAATAACATTTTGTTGATATATGTATATTTTAACCCAACACATACAATAATCATACATATATGTTTGATTCAGTATAGCTCAGAATTGTAAGTACATCGATGAAAATACATGGATTATTCATATTTGTACCATTACTACTTAAAGCATATATTGTACAAGGTATTTACACATATTATACATATGTTTATAATAATATTATACATATATGTATAATAATATTACATTTTGTAGATATATGTATTTCTAATGCAATACATGCAGTGATAATATAGGAAAATTGGAAATAAATAATCTCACCTTTTATATATTAGCTGATAATAATCACACATTTAAAAATCACTGGCAATAGTCTCACCTTTCAGCTATTTTTATCTCAATGGTCATTCGTTAAAAAATACTTAACGTCGTTGTGTTTTTTCCCTAGTTTCAAACCGATGTTTTAGGGCTTTTGATTGGAAGAACGATACGAGTCGACTGATGTAAAACTTATCTCGAAATGGTGATTCAAATGGCTTGATTTTTATTAATTGGAAATTCAAGCATCCGAATTGAATCATTGTTTCATCGTTTGGATCACCATTTCAAGGTAAGTTTTACATCGGTCAACTCATATCCTTCTTCCGATCAAAAGTCCTAAAATATCGATTTGAAACTAGGAAAAAACTTAATGACGTTAAGTATTTTTTAACGAATGACTATTGTGAGAAAAATAGTTGAAAGGTGGGACCATTGGTAGTGATTTTTAAATGTTGGATTATTATTGGTCAATATATAAAAGATGAGATTATTTATTTCCAATTTACCGATAATATATATGTTTAATTCAAAATACCAATTATTCATATACGTGCCTTTACTACTTAAAACATGCATGTACAAGGTATTTATATAGATTATACATATATGGACAATACTATCGTACATATATGTCTAATCACTTTGTTAATTATGTAACACAATGTTGGTATTACAGATTGTTTTTGTGCTACATAGTAACTAAGTAACGATTAGAGGGGCTTTATTTACTACACCCCTTTTCGACAAAAAAACCCAATGCTGACATGGCGTCACATGATGCAAAATGCCCACATATGGGCTCTATCCACTATATATGGTCTTAGTAAAACAACTATTCTACCTTTGAAGGTAAAATAACATAAGCTAACGCAAAAAGAGTTAAAAATCTACCCATCCATCCCTTGTTCGTCTTGTCTTCCGAATAAAACAAGATGAAGATATTCCTTCAACACCTCCCCTTCTAACCGTTGTCAACCTCCAAATCCCTCTTTTCGCCTCTTTACTAGAGATAAAGAAATTCCTTTGTTGGCTCGTCATTCCACAAAGTTAGGGTAAACTACTCATCACGCATGGTGTCACCCCTCATCTTTGACCACCTAACGCACCTCTCCATCACCATACTTATAATAACCCAAACTTTTGTATTAGATAACAAATGAATAAACATATATATGTATAATATATAAGATAATAATAAGAATAATAATAATAATAATAATAATGATAATAATTTAAAATTCGAAACCTCAATCCTTATCCATGCATGCCAACAAATTTCAGAGATTGGTGACATGATTTACGTTTCCACCTCAAATCATGGGAGCCTTTAAAACCCCCCTAAATCCCTTATTTACAACTCACGAAACCCACCACCGGTTCTGATTGTGCTTCTGTTTAACCACCGTATCATACCACCACCGCCGCCCTGGGAACCGTCACCGGAAAACGGAGACACTCATCGACCACCTAGCAAATCTGAGTTGTTCCTTTTCGCCGTATTAGTTTCAGATACCGACGACGTACGACACCACCGCCAACCATCACTTCCCTCCAATCTAGTTGTTTCTGTTCGCGACACGGGTAATTAAACGAACCCACTTTTGATTTTGATTTTTATCCTACTTGTACATCTTAATATCGAATATAGTTTTCAAAACTTTCAGTTGAAATTCCGACGATTTCGCCACCACCATCACGCAACGTGTACCGCCACTGTCATCTTAACCTGCGGTTTCGCCCCGACTCCAAACAGAAACCGATACAGTCATCATCGTTTAACGCAACACGCATCACCTCCGTCGTCTCCATCTTCGTTCTTTCGGTCCGACCATTGAGGTAATTTATCTTAGCCTATTTGGTGAACAATTGCTTGATTTCGTTATTTTGTTCCGACGACTAAGAGCTAGAAAATATATGTTGAACATAGTTTCCACATACTCACGTTTACGAAAGTCAAATGACCAACTCATGTTTTTAATAATCATATATGAATTTTGCATGAGAACTGGAGAGTGCATTATTATTTTGTTATCTAAATTATGTAATAAGTTAGCACATGCAGTTGTTACTTTTATAAATAATAATTTATTTATCTCACATTTATAGAGTTTTGAGCAGTCACGGATTGTTTACAAGTTAACTAATTACTAACTTACTTTGCATCTCTATTAGTTTTATGGTACCCAAAAATGTCATCATTATTCTATTAGTATTATGAAAAGTAATTGTGTTCACTAAATGGTTTATGTGGGAGTCATTAGTCATAACTCAACGAAAATTATTTAATAAAATGTCTATTAATACATTATATAAAAGTCCCAACCCTAAAGCCTTGTCGTCGGAAGGTCAATAACTTAACGCGTCGCATAAGTAAGTTTAGTTTCGTCAAAATTAATTGATCCATAAATAAACCATAGGTCCTCATAATAGTTGGAGACGAGCCAATTTATTTACTCTTGCTTAGCAACTAAGGTACGGATTCTGTTTTTCTTCACTCATAGTATTGGTTCTAGTCCATTTTATATTCGATGTCCGTCACTTCGTAGTGCGGAGTTTTGTTATCTAGTTCGGTTTATTCGTATGATATGGTTATATTAATTTTATAGCATGCAATAGGTTATATATATTTTGAATTCATTATTGCATGTTCCTGTTTAAATATCTTTTAGTTATACGACTTTAGTTCAGTACTCTGTTACCCGAGCATTTCTGACTTGTCGTTGGGGCGTCAACGACATGGCACTTATCGTGACAGTGCGTAATCAAAGTTCACGGCGTCTCTGAAAGTACTCATGTAGTACCTTGGCCACTTAGAGGCGTATAGATCGATCTTAGCTCCGACTCCTGACTCCTGACTTCTGTTTGAGATGGAACAATGTGTGCACGCCACCCACACCGTCTCCTTGGTGCATGGACTAGCTAGCTGTGTACCCCTCTGTTTAGGCTCTGGGTGCTTCCGTATTACACGACCTATTTATTTTAACATCATCGTCGTGTATTTTAGTAATTATATTTTGTTTCGCTGTATTTCTGGTCCGTTTTGATATGTGTATACGCATTTGGTTAAATTTGAGTATATTCAGATTACGTCCCGATAGTGTATCGGATTTTGTTTCGCATCTAATTATAGTTCGGTCTAAAACGTGGTTTTATATCCGCAATAGTTTCAGTTTTATTTCAGTATGTGTTTTGTCTTATGTATGCCTTTACCTGTACTATTGTTCTCTCCGTTACTGAGCAATTTTTGGCTCAGCCGTATTTTCTTGTTTGTGTCTGTCTTATTTGCTAACAGGTAATTCGGGAAATCGGGGAGATCAGTGATGAGAGTAAAATGAAGCTCAAGAATAAGGACTTGATTTAATTTTCTTTAAGCATTTAATAAATTTGACTTAGAATTTCTTTCAGTGTTTTTAACGCTTTTGGTTGCCATGGGATTCTTTTCATTTCATTTAAATGGTTTTTGTTTGGTCTATGATATCTGTAATAGTAACACGTCAGCCTGCTCCGGGTTGGGGTGTTACAATACTTGTCTCCTCTCCATTGTCACCATCTCTACAATGGCGCCCGTCGATGATAACTATGGTCCATGTGAGTCAATTACAATGACACGTTTATGGAACAACCCCCATGTTTAGAACCAATTTCAAAAATCAAAACTCGTTGAAACTAAAAATATTGTTAACACTGTTATAATAAAGTAAATGGAGATTGTGGTATAACTAAAAATCAATTGACCCTAAATTGCGTAATTCCATTGCTATTACAGTATTACTTATTAGAAACCCTATGGATGAGGTCTAGAGCAAGGCAATGAGTTTTTATATTTCAACCTTTATGTGATCCTTCATTCCTTTTGACGTTATTTTACTTTTTGAGAAATAGCAAGGAAAATAGTAAATGTTTAAGTTGAAAACAAAAAAGAAGTAGTTGGAAAGCAGACTCATTTTGGGATGGCAACGGGCCGGGTATTATTAATCCTTTGTCCGTACCCGGTTATAAAATCCAGTCTCATACCTGACCCATTACCCGTCAGGTATGTGTTGGATAATTACCCGTAGGGTATCGGGTATACCTATTAGATTGTTAAAAAAACTTTGTTAGGATTTTTAAGTAGATTTTTTTACCATTAGAGTTATCGTATATATTTTTATTTATATATGAACTGTTACGTACTAAAATATGACATATTATATCTATTTAAGCGTTATCATAAATAAATAATAGTACTATAACTTTTGTATAACTTTATGTATAAACTTGATAACATATAAAACATAAATAATGCTTTTTAATACATATCTTAAATACAAAAGGTTAAGAAAAAATGAAATTAAAAATAAAAAATTTTCAGATTTTTATTTTGGGTATATAGTTCGGGTAAACGAGTATGTCATTTCGGGTAATCGGGTCAGGTATTACCAAATCCCATACTCGGTTCGTACCCGCGAAAAATTTTTCAAAACTAATCTCATACCTGACCCAATACCTGTCGGGCTTCGGGTATATTCGTCCCGGATGCTTCAGGTTTTGGGTGTGCCTGTCGGGTTCTGGTTATTTTGCCATTCCTAGACTCATTGGAGACCTCCCTCAAGTCGATGGAGGCCTCATGCGTGAGGAAATCATTATTGTTTAGCCCACAATAGCTAATTAAGTGATTAGATCAAGCCAAATTTGTTTATGACCACTATCATCCATCTTTAAGGGAAAAAAATAATGACTCATTTATTCGTACATATATCACTTGAGGTCTTATATGAAATCTCGAAAACAACCATGTCAAAATGAGAAACATCGATTGGGTGTGTGAGGACAGTTGAGCTATGAAGAAGAAGATGAGCAACACGGTAAGTTTATAATTTTTATATTATTCAAAATAAAATGATAAAATATCATTTTTTTAGTAAAATTAACGTAATGTTTAACATATTTAATAAAAATAACTGATAATGAACTTATGTAAACCTATAATTTATAAAATGGTAATTTGTATAGTTGGCCTTATCGTCTAATGACATGTGAGTTATGGTTAAGGTTGGGATCGTAAGATCTTAAGTTCGAAACCTAACACGAATAGTTTTTCTCACAATAATAGGTTTTTTTTTATTGTGTTTTTAAGTGAGTTGGACTTGAAGTATGAAAATCAATATGAATACCTGATAATGTTGTTTGAATAAAACAAAAACTTTTGGTATAGTCTATTTTAGATTTTTTAAAAATTGTTGTTAATGGAGGCACGAGGGATCTAGTTGTACTGCACACATATAAATGGACCAAAGTGTGAAAGAAACGTGGCATAAGGAGAACCAAACAAGACTGACACGGTAGATTGCACACAGTGGCCGACAACCGGATAAAACCCTGATCTCTACATCCTTCTCCGTACACGTGTCCCTCGACCACATTCCGTATGTACGGACCCAAAACTCTATAAAATATGTTGGATTTTTAATAATAATTTAACTCAAATTATAATTTTTTTTAACAATCAACAAGATTAACACCCAACTATTTAGGATAGTAAAACGGAAAAAGAAGACCGCATACGCCTGCGATCACAGATAGTGTTGAAAACCCAAAACTATCACTTCATATTTTATAAAAACTCGTTGTTCGAAGGTCCATTGCAGTAAAACCCGGTTATGACTATTAGACTTAATTGAAACGAGCTACACAAACAACACCGATATTTTTGTGAAAACTCCTCACGAATCTTTCAATATTATTAAGAACAAAAACCACACAAAATACAATGATCCTAAACTATTTATTTATACTAAAATTCTGACCTGCTCACCAAGAAACCTAATTAGATTCAAACTAGGAAACCAAATAAATTAATAAAAATAATTAAAACTTATTCCTAATTAATAAACTAAACCGACTCAAACTCTTTAAACTTTAAACCTTTATCAAGATAAATCCTTCATTCACCCCCTTAATCTTGATATAGACTCATTACTCTTCAAAATAGTGTTGGATCCAAATCTTCACGAACCAAAAAAGCAACTTCTTCTTTTGATTTTGGCTCGGGGCACTCATATGCAAAATGGCCATATTCAAGACAATTATAGCATCTGATATGAGCTTTACTTTGACCCATACCTTTCTCCTTTTGATTTTCATTGGGTTGGAACCGAACACCTCTACCTCATCCAAACGCCACGTCCTCTGCTTCGGCTATGTCCATGGTCACTTTTCTCTCATCCACAACATTCACATATATCCTTTTCTTTCTTCGAACTTTCCTGTCCATCAGTTTTAGTAAGCAACAACTTACATTGTCCGTTATCACCCGTCTCATCTTGCTCTCTGAATCGTCACTCATAGGCCTTCAACTTGCCTATTGCTTCTTCGAATGGCATGATGTCAAGATTTGAATATTGCTCAATAGAAGCAACAATTTGAAGATACTTCTTTGACACCGAGATTTGAACCAAGACTAGTAAATCTTGAAACAAATTCATCTAACTTTCCAGCAAACTCTTTAATCGTATCTGTCTCCTTCATTCGGAGTTGCTCAAATTCTCTTCTTAAACTCGCTAAACGTGCCCTTTAGACCTTGTCAGCACCAAGATTTTTTTTAACTAAAATACTCATAATAAGTAGGTTCAAATATATATATTTTTTAAAAATGATAATGGGTGTTCGTTTACCGAAAAAGAATGAGTTTGTTTATTAATATGATACTATCCTATATATAAAACCGAACAAAATGGAGCTCAGACGAACCTAAACTATAACACATAGCTCCGCCACAGGTAACCTTCCAATTTGAAGCCGACATCAGCGAGTCGACAAAGCAAGTATTGTCCAGTGTCCCATAGTTGTGTGATGGGAATTTAATTCAGGCCCAAATCTTGGACCATACACGACGCGTAAACGAGAATTTAATTCCTTGTATAATGTATAGGACTAGTACTAATGGGGTGGTTTGTGTACGAAATTGGTTGCCTTGGGGGCATTACCAAATGCACAAAATTTTATTTTAGTTCCCTTGATATTAAATCTTTCAGTAAATAAAAACTATAACGTGCTAAATGTTAAATACTTAAATTCCATATTACACCTAGTCACCTAAAATCGTAAATGGTTGACCACCGCTTACAAAATATCGAGCCGATTGGTAGGTTACATCAACAAACTGCATCTTTATACAATTCTTGTATATGCATATAATTTTTAACATAACTCACTTTTAAACGTAGAATGCTTAATCACATTGATACCAACTCTCCTTTATAATTTTTTCTCTAGTCTTGTAATCATGTAACAATTGTCATTAACTATCAAAAACTACTCTAAAACTTTTTTTTAACCGGCTAACCGTTACATCTACAGAGATTCAACGCTTGACCTCCTATTTATATTTTTAAGAGCATTCCCGACAGCTTCTCATCTTTATCTCTATAATTACACTAAAAAACACAACATTTTCTCTTTCCTACACAATTAAATAATACTTTTTACATATTTATCATTATCTTTTCTCTCTCCTCCGCTCACAATCACTTTCAACTATATTAAAAATAAATAGAAGATAAACAATATTCATTCAAATTTACTCTTTTCTCTAATCACAACCACTTATAATCCTTCAAAATTTAAAAAACTCTCATATAATTACAGAGGAGAGGAGAGGAGAGGAGAGGAGAGGAGAGGAGAAATACCGGAAATGCTCTAATAAGCTTGTCACCCCATCAAAACTAAAAATCAATTTACGGGTCATGTTGCCATACAATGGTGAAAATGACGTAATTATGATAGTGCGAGCAACATAGGGGTTGGCCCATCGTAGGGTAATTCTGCTTACCTAGTACCAGTAGGGGTAGTTTCGTAATTCCAAAGCTAGCAGCATGGGTTGCAATTCATCACTAGGGACAGGGGCATATTAGTAAACTCAATTGCTCCACTCCATTTTATTCTTCAGAATAATGCCCCAGTTCTTGTTCAGTATAGACATATCAGATATTTTCATATTTCGTATCATCACTCTCTAGAGAGAAAAAAAAAGGCATCAAGTCCGCGTTAAAAAAATTCGTGCTGATAACGTGTTATAAGAAAATGCAGGATATACATTCGGTTGGGGGTGGTGGGGGTGGGAGGTTATTCGGAGGCGGTGGTGGTGGTGACAGACGGTTACGACCGCACCACCAGCACGGCCAAGGGCCGCAAGCGTTGAAATGCCCGCGTTGCGAGTCGTTGAATACGAAATTCTGTTACTACAACAACTATAACCTGTCGCAGCCACGTCATTTCTGCAAAAGCTGCCGGAGATACTGGACCAAAGGCGGCGTCCTCCGTAATGTCCCCGTCGGCGGCGGCTGCCGGAAAACAGAACGATCGAAACCGAAGTCCGGTAGCAAAAACCCTAGCTCCGACGCCGGTGACCGGAAATCGTCAAACTCGCAGAATTCAAGCAGCGAGAGCTCAAGCCTCACCGCCACCACCACGGCGGCGAACACGACGGCGACGAGAGCCACAGCCGCACCAGTCGCCGCGGCGGAGGTGGCTAATAATCCTAATATTAATATTCCGTCATCTTCCACCGGATTTTATAATATTATTCCTCCGTCGTCCGTACCAAACCCTAGCTTTGAAAACAACATGTTTCCGGAGATCGGAACGTTCACGAGCTTGATATCGTCATCCACATCACAATTACCGATCGGATTCAACGTCCCCGGCAACATCTCCGGCGACATTTCGCCGTTCCGGCAGCAATGGATGCACGCAGATATGAAGGTTCCGGAAACAAGTCCGTTAGGGTTTATGGTCGGTGACACGTCAGCAACCGAGTTCTCAGGCTTACAGAACAAGACCTCAGGCGTTGGTCTTGGAACGGAGGATTGGACTAACGGTACGGATCAATCACTGTTTGATCTAACGGGAACTGTTGATGATCAGTCATACTGGAATCAAACTCAGTGGAATGAAGATGATGATGGTAATAATAATAATAATATTAATCATGGTCATCAGCTTAATTACCTTCCTTAACATTATAATATTATTATTCAAGGTGTTGAGTTAATTACAAGAAAATTAAATAACAGAAAATAGAGATATGTAAATGTTTACTGTTTTTTTTTCCCAAGAAATTGCTGATCTCTAGAGATGTTTTGGGTTTGATGTTCTTATTGGTAATCCGAAACTAACTCTTGTTTACCTTTTTTTTTCTGGGTTGTGAAATTTTAATTTTAATATTGTGATTATTTTAATTTTAATTTTGATATGCAAAATCTGTGTTTATTGTTTAAACAATGTATTTATTTTATTTTCTATTCATCCACTAAAAATTACATTTTTTTACTTATAAAATCAGTCGTAAAGTTCGACATTAAATCATGGCGATTCGGACAAGTTATCCTCTATACAGGTCGGACGGTGATATTTCTTTATTTTGTACCGACACGCTATATTATATAGGGTTAGGTTAAAATAAAAATCCATTTGAGTTGTGAAAACCATATGTTTTTAATTAAAGTTTAAATCTTGTGATTCATAATTAAAGTTAATAAAAAATATAAACATATATATATAACAATTTCTTTCTTCTGAAAACATATATAAAAATTAGTAAAAAATGTTAAAAAATAAACATTTTTTTTTACTTTTTGACGTTTTGTAATGTTACAATATATATTTACGTGTGTAAAAAAAACGATGTTACATAGGTTTTTCATGATTTTCACAACTTAAATGGGTTTTCATTCTATACTTTTCCTATATATATATATATATATATATATAGGCTAAGTATAAAATGAAAACCCACTTGAGTTGTGAAAACTCTAGAAACTCATTCTCAACCAAATGTTTTTAATTAATGTTTAAATCTTGTTGTCCACAATTAAAGTGAATAAAAAATGTAAATATAAATATAACTTTTTCTCTCTCCTGAAAACATATATAAAAAATAGCAAAACATTTTTTTTATGTTTCGATGTTTTGTATTAAATGTTACAACATATATTATATGTAACAAAAAAAAAAGAAAAAAAAAACGATGTTACATAGGGTTTTCGCGGGTTTTCAGAACTCAAGTGTGTTTTCATTTTAACCTTACCCTATATATATATATATATATATTAGAAAAAAGCATGATTTTAGTTTAAAATAATAATATAGTTTAGATGAAACTTAAAATAAAAAGTATTTGAAAATTGTGATAATAAGCTTGTAACTAGTTTGTTAATGGGAGGTTTCTAAACGATCATCACGCAATGTGGAGAAGAGTAGTGTTGTCTATTCACGGGTCCTCGCGCTGTTGGGGGCTTGCTCCGGTTAATAATGGGGTTCCCGGGGTTTGGAAGAATTGTGTTATGTTTTGGAACAAATTTAAGGTTGATGGTGTGGGTTTTAATAGAGTGATCTGGGCCACAGTTGTGAATGGTCGCCAAGTTCGGTTTTGGATGGATTTGTGGTTGGGTTCGGCGCCGATTATGGACAAGTATCCGTCCTTATATGCGGTAGAAAAACATAAAAATGTCTTATTAGCAGATCGGTTGGTGGTCATTGGATCCTCTCGTCGCATTGTGTGGGATTGGCTTAGAGCTCCTTGCTCCCAACAGGAGGTGATCGAGAAGCAAGAGTTGGAAGATCTCCTTCAAGGGGTGGTGATGGCTGACCGTGAAGATTCATGGTCTTGGGCGGTTGGTAGCTGCAAAGAGTTCGAGGTTTCGACGATTAAAAGATGGATGGTGCGGTCCGTTGTGGATGCTGGGAGTTTCGGTTTTCAATGGAGCGATTGGGTCCCGAAAAATGTAATATTTTTATGTGGAGGGCCGTTCTGGATTGTCTTCCAACCAAGGAGGCTTTAGCTAGACGTCATTTGCATTGTGATGATCATAGTTGCGCTTTATGTGAGAGTAATTAGGAATCGCTCGAGCACTTGTTAACCGGGTGTTTCATTTCTATGGCCGTTTGGAATGCGATTGGTTCATGGTGCAACATCCCTAGATCTTTTGTTTTCCATGTCAATGATTTGGTGGAACTGCATAAGGTTAGTGGTGCGACGGGGAACAAGAGATTGATTATTCATGGCATTGTCATCATTACTTGTTGGAGGATTTGGCGGGCTTGGAATGAAAAGATTTTTTCGGGCAAGAACACTAAGGTGGTAGAAATGGTTGCAGATATAAAATCTTTGGGTTTTCTTTGGTACAAAAATAGATCTAAGATAGGGGTAGTGGATTGGAAAAGATGGTGTTTATTTGATGTAACGTGATTGTTGTTTTTGGTTTTTGGCTTTCGGCGTCTTTCTCCGTCTTGGTGATAGTCGTTGGTTGTGTTTGTTTTTAATGAAAGTCAATTTTTTAAAAAAAAATAGTAATTTCAAAAGATAATGGATTTAAATTTAAAATAATTTAGTTGAAGTCATATATAGATGCAAAATGATATTAAAATACGATCAATGTGGATTGGTATGGAAAGATTGTACAAGCTTTGTTCATGAATTGGTTTATTTTCCTACAGTATATTATAACATTTTAGGAGTTTTGTAGTTTTCGTAAATGATCTGGATATATTTTCTTTGATATTCAAAGTATGAACTCAATGTTTGAAATTAGACTAGGTGATTTACTTGTGTAGTTGTTGGGCTGACACAAACGTCGGGTTAAACGCATATGTTAGGGGTGAAACGGTAAAATGTTACAGAAGCAGTTATGGTGTAACCATTGCAGTTATATTTGGTACTAAAAACTATATTTCAGTATTAGACTTGGGAGCTATTGAAGTTTCAAGGCGATACCGACCTCCAATGTGACCTTAGCCTGTGGCGTTGCCCCCTAACAACCCAAAAGAGGCCAATCCCTTGTCCCTGCCAAGGCGCTACTCGGAGAGGCCAAAGAATGACTCCCCTTGTAATTCTTATGCTCATGCTATTTAATCCATAAATGCTGCTTGGTATCAAAGTCTCGATATTTTTTGGGTAGGTCCATACTCCACACATTCTAACTTGTACAAATGTATAATGTGAATTCTCATTCGAACTACAAGTAAATCTCGATTATTCAAATAATATGATAACACTAAATCAACAAAAAAAAAGCGTTATATTCACAACTTTAATTGTTTGTATGTGAAGAATGTGTCCTCTTTATAATACTTTATATTTATAAGTTCAATACAGTAACAGAATCATCGGTTTTAGAACTTGTTTAGAAGAGAGGGGATGACGTGAAGAACAGAGGACATGATGTGGAGGTTAATGAAAATGCTAAGAGTTCTTATGTACATCATCCAAGAACGGGTTTTTTTTAGTGATTTGCGAGAGAGAGAGAGAGAATGTTTTTTCAAAAGTTGTTTTAGCAATGAGGAGGGCAAAGTTCAAACATGACTAAAATGTGATTGCGTTGAACTAGTTTTGAAGCTTCTTGCTCTGAATGGCCTTATTTTCCAAAAGTGTGAGGCGATTCCAATATTATTTTCTTACAAAACAAAAACTTAAATCGGTCAATTAAGTTTTCCAAATATCTATTTTATTCAGTTTATAAGCCAATGTTACAAAATGTTTTACAGGGGAATTATGTTTTTTGATTGTGACTTGAAACATATTTATTTCATATCAATTGTCTTCTTTGAATGTTCAATTTAGTTATTAAATTATTAGTTTACAACTTTTAACATAATAAGCATCTTAGAGTATTATCACTACAACACACTCGTCATTGCTTTAAACTACCACCTTATCATTTATCATCAACTTTTCTTTTTATTTATCTATAACAATTTATATCTTTTATAAGTAATTATTTTATATTTTGTATATGCTAAATAAATTAAATAATGAAAACACATAATAAAATTAATAAAAACAGCAATTATTAGATAAAAAAAAATACTTTAATATCAAAATTTTTAACATATACCATTTTTTAAAAACACACCCACAATAAATATTAAAAAACGTACAACTTTTGATAAATATAAGAAAGACATGTGATAATTAGTGGTTTAAGTTTTAAGAAAAGTAATTTAATAACTATTTTTATAAGGATAAAAAAGCCACCCTTAAAATGGAAATAAAATTCATCATCCATGGGTTATTTTATTTAAAATGGTTTAACTGTGTGAGGTCATCTCAATCATTTGTCATAGTTCTTGTCCATGAACAATTCTTGTCAAACAACATTACTCTTATTAGACTTATTTGTTGCTTTTGTTTGAACTTTGAACGGTGTCATGTGAACACAGTTAGAGATGCTCTTAATTTTATGCTTGGAGTGTATTATAGGGTCTCCAAAATAAATAGCAAACTATATTATTTTATTATAAGAACTAACACATACTTGGACAAATTCAAAAAAAAAAAAAAAAAAAATCCAAACACACACATGACAATAAAAGATATTTTTGAATATAACATTAAGTCTTTCATTAATAGTTAGTTGTGTGATGACAATACAAGTCATATCAACATCAATAATACATTGTTCATTGCCCTCCCACTATTCCTATATGTATTGATGTATGCGTACCACCTGATACAAAATCTCTTATTGTTTGTCTTTACTTTAGATATATTATATTATTATTGTTATCCATCTATATAAAAAAAATCTTAATTTTACGTGTCACTCTCTGGTTGCTTTTCATCCCTCTCAAGCCATAAGATTGCTTGATTAGTGATTTGAGGTTTCTTATGCGTTTTACTCGAATTCACGAAAATAGGTATCATCAAACCTGGATAGTCCTTAAATGAGTTGTAACATCTCATTTATTTGTGAAACTCTTTTATAATCTATCAATAATTTTCATGAGTCATGAGTCTCATTAAACCCGGATAGCCCTTAAACGGTTTATAGCATCTCATTTATTTATAAGTAACCCTTTAATTATCAAACAATAATTGTCACGGGTCATGAATCACACCAAACCAGTATAGCCCTTAAATGAGCCGGTTATAATATTTCATTTATTTGTGAAACACTTTCATTATCAAATCCTAATTTAATTTCTCTCCTCTACATATTCTTCGTTGTCGGTCTATTCTCTCAATCACCGGTTAACTTCCGATTACCGCACACTATCGTTAACCTCCCCTCTCATGCATCAACCACAATCGTCACATACATCAACCGCCCCTTTTTCATAAGACAATATTTGTGTTCATGTTTTTCATTTAAAAAAATATCAACATATACGTGTTCATTTATGTTCGTGCGTCAAAATCTAAAAAAACCTACATATCTCAATTAAAAGAGCCCAAACGTTAAAAAAAATATAATGAATATAACAAACTATTATATACGTATTAAATCAAAAGAAAACTACGTTAAAAAATAAAACAAATTATTACAAAATATAAAATAGAAAACGATTAAAAACAAAACCTAAATAAACTTGGTAACACGGGGGATCAAACTAGTTATAAATATATTTGCTACTATTACTGTTATAATTAACAAATTTATTCATTTTAAATTATTCAAATATATATTAACTATTAAAATTTCAACCACTTTAAAATAAATTTTTAAATATATTACAGGTTTTAGTACTATTATTGTTTTATTAATGTTAGTTTGATGGTTACTGTTAGGCTGAGGGGTGTGGGGCTTCAACGGGGGCGCTAGAGCCCCTCCGCTCGCGCCCCCAGGCGCTAACACCACACCACCGGGGCGCGAACCGGGACGCTAGCATGAAAAATGAGGCAGGCGTGATGGGGTTAGCGGCGGAAGAGAGTGGCAAGTGGCCTTGGGAAGGGACAAAGAGCCGTTGGCTTTATTACAAAGAGCCGTTGGCTCTTATTTAATTAAAAAAGAAAACGTTTTTTCCCTATATAATACCCCATTTCATCTCATTTTTATACCACAACTTCAAACCTTCACCCAAAATCAATTCATCTTCTCAACCTTTTTTAAAAAAAATGTCGTGGTACTCGTCTGATTCCGACTCCTCCGAAGAGGATGATTTGCTTCTTCATGTAGGGGGAGTTTTGACCGCAACCATGGTGGATCTCTTGCAAAATCAAGCCCATCAACCTCGAGTCCCGAGGGTTAGAGCACCACCTCGTGATCGTGATCGATCGGGTGCTAACGATACTTTGATTAGGCATTATTTTAGCCCTCAACCGGTATACGAGGAGTCGGATTTTCGAACTCGTTTCCGAATGAGCAGACAATTGTTCATGCGTATAGCAAGTGATTTAGAGGCACGGTATCCCTTTTTTCAACAAAGGGAGGATGCTAGGGGTCTCCTCGGTTTTAACCCTCTTCAAAAATGCACGGCTGCTATCCGTCAATTAGCGTACGGCATCTCGTCGGACGCTTTGGATGAGTATTTACAGATGTCGAAAAGGGTTGCACGTGAATCCCTTCATTTTTTCTGCCAAGGTAAAAAACATTAATTTTAGTTTTTATTAAATATTTATTACATTTTGTAATATATATTATATGTTTATAGATTATTTTATATACGTAGGAGTCATATCGATTTACGCTCGGAGATATCTGCGTAAACCTACAATGTATGACATCCAACGCATATATGAGGTGCACGCAGAAAAATATGGTTTTCCTGGGATGCTAGGTAGCATCGATTGTACGCATGTTGGATGGGCTATGTGTCCAGCGGCCTGGCGAGGTCAGTTCCACCGTGGTGATCATGAAGGGCCGACCCTTATACTTGAGGCGGCGGTGTCACAGGATCTTTGGTTTTGGCATGCTTTTTTTGGTGTTGCTGGGTCAAATAACGACCTTAATGTTATCGATCAGTCACATTTGATCAACGACCTTATCGACGGGGTTAAACACCTCAATCTTTTGTTGCAAATGGAGAACTCTTCAAGTACGGGTACTATCTGGTCGATGGTATTTACAACGAATGGGCTTTGTTAGTTCAAGCTTTTACAGATTCAATCGCCGACAAACGGAAGTATTTTACGAAGAAGCAAGAGTCTGCTAGAAAAGATATTGAAAGAGCTTTTGGAGCTCTGAAAAACAATATTATGTACTGGCGAACCCGATACGTTATTGGACTCGGGAGAGGATAACGGACGTCGTCTACACGTGTCTGATCCTACACAACATGACGTTAGAAGACGAGAGCAAAGCTATCTGCCGAAACTACCAAGGTGACATTCCGCCACAACCGTCCACAATCAGTGATCAACAAAGACTTCATAACATAGCAAATATCAAGAGCCGTGAGATACACGGGAATCTTCGACATGAGTTGGTTGAACATTTGTGGGCGAGGCGACCCGATGATCTTGTATTAGATTAGTGTTATTATTAAGTATTATTGTTTGTTTAATTTTTAGTATGTTTTTTTTTTTTGTAATTTGAATTTTAGATATTAATGTGTTTTTTTTATTAATGTGTGTTTTTTTAATAATTTATAAGTTTTTTTAATAATACGTTGTTTGAATATATTTATAAAAAAATAAAAAAAAAATTTCGCTGGAGCCCCTGTTGGAGCCCCTCCACACCAGGGGCCAGGGCTCCAACGGGGGCTCCAACAACCCCCTTATCCAGTTTCTCTCTCTGCCATACGTCATAATATTATTGGCTGGAGCCTCCATTAAAGCCCCCATTAGAGCCCCCCACACCCCTCAGCCTTACAAGTAATGAAATCGCAAATTTGTTAAATTAAATAGTATGATTATTAATATAAGCTGTTCTTCCACCATCGATCACTGTCACTGTCTTACTCGTCATTATTGACTAGTCTTTTTTTTTTATCTATCATCCAAAACTATCACTACTCCATCAAATGTTTTAAATTATGAATACATATGTTTATTCTGAACCCTAAATTAAAAACATAGTTAACTTCAAACTCGGAATTTAACTTTAATTTCAATAACTTAATTGATTGCTACTACTTGTTAATGTATCTCACTTGATAAACTTGTAGAAACCGAAGCGCTTGTGATAGAGCATGTAAGATTAATGGCTTAACACTAACCATGAGCCATCTATCGATATCTTTAGGCATACATGATTCCGTCACTAGCCACGTGATAACAAACCTTGTAAATTATGTTCCACTCGGTAACCATATACAACTTGTAATAATAATAATAATAATAAAATAAATAAATAAACAAATAAATAAATAAAACTAAATAAAAAATCAAGAAATGCCTTAGGATTACTAGTGCCTTATATGAAGAGCTTAATAAAGGTTGTTTTTCTTTTCGTAGAAATATATTTAAAACTCATTAGGTTTATTGGATTTTAATAATCCCTATTGATTGGTATTGACTGATAATAATCTCTATTCATTTTATCACCGCCGGCGATCCCAAATTAAAAAAAGTTGGCCCTAATGGTTCCCTGTTAAAAATGACTTAACGACGCTATATTTTTTTCCAAATCTCAAACTATTGTTTTAGGGTTTTTGTTCGGAAATAGGATACGAGTCGATTGATGTAAATCTTAGCTCGAAACGGTGATCCAGACGACTTGATTTTTGTTAATTGTAAGTTCGAACAACCGAATTGAAGCATTGTTTCGTCGTTTGGGAGCACCGTTTTGAACGAAGCTTTACATCAATCGACCCGTATCCTCCTTCCGATCAAAAACCTTAAAACATTAGTTTGAAATTCAGAAAAAAGTATAACGCCATTAAGTCATTTTTAACAGGGGACCATTGGGGGCCAACCTTTTTAAATTTAGGACCACCAGCGGTGATAAAATGAATAGGGATTATTATCGGCCAATACCAGTCAATAGGGATTATTAAAATCCAATAAACCTAAATTATATGTAAGAATAGATGTTTGAAATTTTTGTTTGTTTGTTTTTTTTTTCAGAAACTTGTAGAAATTTATGAAGCTTGGTTACTAAAAGACATAAGAATATAATATGTAGTTACGAGTTACAAGTATATAAAGCATAAACTTAGAATATGAATAAACCATAACCAATACAAAATATCAAAGGATCAACCTTATGAGCTTGGTCTCATACAAAAATTACTTTTCAACAGCTTAGCCTTCAGTTTGGGTACACATGAAGTCAGAAGTTAATCAGTTACACATTAAACATAACTGGAGCATTGGAGTGGCCTACAAAGACTCCATCATGCAAGTCCTTATTGAGAGAGCCCTTTTTATCCTCATTGACCTCAATTTTAACAGGTGACAATCAGATTGTAGAATCTTGATCAGACTTATGGGCTATTTAGCAACCTTTTACTGAGTTATTAAAGACCTGATCGATTAAGATGTAGTTTCTAAATAGGTCAATATGTTTCTAATACTAATTAAAAGACTCATAAACCATTAAGTAGTGTCTTTTAAATGAATGGGACACGCTCTAAATCAAGTTGGTTGGAACTAGTGAATTAAAGAGCTATAAACTGACCGACTGTAATAACACAATTAAACAAATGTATATTTAATAAAATTAAACATACTGACAATATCAAATACTCAACTTCAAGAACTAACACTTTAAAATCCAAATGACGAACATATTATTTAATAAGGTAATCCTCCAAGAGTTGCCTTCAACTATTTTTATCATTTTCAAATTTAAACCTTCTATTCTTTTTCCTATGAATAACTCTTTCAAATGACTTAATACGCATATGAAAACACAAACATGTAAGTAGGATCTTATATCCTGATCCGGTCATACGCAAGGCCGCCCCGACTAGGATGCTAAGTGTAACATCTGCATTTCTGTGAATAATAGAAAGTTTTTATTAGTAACTGCGTGTCGTTAATTTAATTGTGTGTTAGTGTTTGGATTATGATTAGGATTGGGCTTGAGAATGGGTTATGGGCCATAGGGCCCATGGACCCCATATATAAGCCCCAACCCCTCTCCATTTCTCCATTTTATTTCTTTCACAACACACACACTCAAAAAACACACACACTCTCTAGCACCCAGATCCAAATCCGAGCAAAAGGAAGGTTGAATCTCGTGTTCAACATCATCAAACAACAAGAAACACCACTAGATCTTCGGGTTGGTCCAGATTCGAACCGAACCCGAACCGAAAGGCGAGTTTTGGTTAGAAAGACTAAGTTTTGAGCTCGGTTTCGACATGCAAACTGATAGAACTTTAGATCGGGCTGTAAGATGTAAGAAAAACATAAACTTGGTGAGTTATAACCTCACATGTATGTTATAGGACAAAAAGGTGATGTTCGGATCTCATAAAACACGGGTATACAAAGTTGGTACAACAGAAAACCCATAAAAAGGGAAAGATCGGGTTCTAAGGAAGGGCCGTAGAGTAAAGTGGCTTTAGAATGGCAAAAAAATGAAGAAAATGAGGTTCTATTCACATAAAACGACTTTGCATCGCACAAGCCATGCGAATCCATGAATTCGCATCGCTCAGCCATGTGAAGCGAACTTTCATGCGACACAAACTTCCATGCGAAGTGAGCTTTCATGCGACGCGAACTTCCATGCGAAGCGAGCTTTCATGCGACGCGAACTTCCATGCGAAGCGAGCTTTCATGCGACGCGAACTGCCATGCGAAGCGAACATCCATGCGAAGTGAGTTTCATGCGACGCGAACTTTCATGCGAAGCGAGCTTCCATGCGAAGCGAGCTTTCATGCGACGCGAACTTCCATGCGAAGCGAGCTTCCATGCGAAGCGAGCTTTCATGCGACGCGAACTTCCATGCGATTTCTTTCAAAATTATTGTAAAACGTGACCCGATTCATTTTTCTGGTGCATTTTTTATAAAGGACTATTAAGGAAAATAAAATTTTTCCAAGCTGACCTGGCAGCTCAACCCCAGCCAGGGGCTCTGCCCCTTGGACCCTGCTAGGGGCTTCCGCCCCTAGACCCCGTTACCAGGGGCGCTGCCCCGAGACCCACGTTAGTTGAGGGTTTCATTAACTTAGATATAAGAAATAGTAGTAATAGATAACTGATACTCGTAACTTGTTACACAGTTAGCCGAGCTCAGTTAAGGAAGAGAATTACCATTAACTCAGAGAGAAACCGACGACAGGTGAGTTCTAGCCCCATTTTTCTTTGAAATGTTTTCGGGGCTGGGTGCATACTTGTAAGACTAGAAGTATAAATATATATGTTGAAGGAGAATAACTAATGCAAGAACGAAAGAATGTGGTAAGAATTTGCATGTACTTAGTTGATAACTAGATGTGATTGTAAGAGTCAAATACAATATAATGAAAGAGTCAGGGTGGCAGGTCCTTATAATACCTGGGCAAGAATAGAGTGGCCAACTCCATGATATCGGTGCAACAGGTCGGATGGCAGACCCTTATAATATCTGTGCAAGAAGTTGGGTGGCAAACCCTTATAATATCTGTGCAAGAATGTAAAAATAGTTATATGCTATGTGAGAAGATGTAAGAATAATGTAAGAATAGTACCAAATAATATTTGTATGTAAACAAAGGACATGTAAGAATACCCCTATAATTTGATAAACTAGAACTCACTCAGCGTAGCTGACTTTTAGTATGCACGCAGGTAAATAGATTAAAGGAGCTGGCTTGAGGATGACACTTGGTAGAGACTGGAAGACTGGCATCTTGGGAAGAAATGTTATGAATTATTAAGTTATGTTTTAAGACAATTTAACTTTTATTAACACAAGATTCGATGTTTTGTAATGCATGAAGTTTTAATTATTCCGCGAAAAGTTTTAATTAACTCTGATTTTAGAACTGTGTTTTTGAGTAAATCTAACGACAAAGTAGGGCTCCAAGGAACGGGGCCTTATAAGGGGCTATCAGAGCATAAGTTCGAGAGAATAAGCATCCAACATGCTTTGACTCGAACAGAGAATGAGACAAAGTGAAGGAAAGAAATAAGATGCCAGTCCAAGAATGCCATGTGTCTCACAAGCAAGCTTATAAAGTGATCATCTTGTGTAAGTTGACCCTTGTGTATAGTAAAGAATGAGTAAGAAAGCTAGCTAACTTAATAACTAGATATAGAAATGCTTGTTTATATGTGAAGATGTGAAACGTATGATCGACTACCTGTTATACGTAGAAACTAGCACAAGTGGACTCACAAAGGGAAGTGTGTAGGACACGGAGAGTAATGTGACCAGTTAATCACAACTGGCCACTATTATTACCTGTTAGCCTTACTATCCTTGTACTAAATAGTTCCTGAAGTGAAGACGTTTGTGTTTTCCTATAGAATTCGAATGGCTGGTGCAAAGAAGATTGCTGAGCAAGGAGGGAGCACGGGACGCCGTGGTAGGCCTCGTGTTACCCGAGTACCCTCCGAGGAACCGATCCTCGAGTCCGAGGAAGAGAGAAGCGTGACAGTGCGAGATGAAGGGCATCAGCTCGACCCTGCTATCCAAGCTGCCATTACCCAGGCAGTTGGTGCTGTAGTGTAGAATCTTTAACAAGAAAAGTCAACTGAGAGCCATGTGAGGACCGCTGAGAAGACAGGGGAAGGTAATAAGAAAGGTGAAGAGACTAAAATAAAGGAATCAAGTGAAGGTCGGTCTGTGAAGGTCAATGCTGGTAAGAGGGGCCAAGGTGGGTGCAGCTACAGGTTGTTCAAAGGTTGTGACCCGCTGAAGTTCTCTGGTACAGGGGATGCAATCGCTACTCTAAAATGGATAACCGCAATGGGCAAGGTTATCCGGATTAGGAAGTGCCGCCCCAACCTAGCAGCGGGTTTTGCTACCCAGTCGTTTGGGGATGAAGCTATGTTCTGGAGGGAAATGGTAGAGCAAAGGAAGACCGCTGCTGAGATTAAGGCCTTGAAATGGGAGGACCTAAAGGAAATGGTCATAAAGAAGTTTTGTGCTGATGCTGAAGTCGAAAGGGCTGAGATGAAGTTGCTAAATTTGAAGACGGGAAAAATGATGCACCGGCAGTACACCACTGAGTTTAATCGCATGTCAAGACTAGTGCTCAAAATGCTGAACACTGAAGCGAAGAGGATCAAGTGCTACTTGATGGGACTACCACAAAGTGTCTGCACCCTAGTCCGGGCTAGTAAACTTACCACTTTTGACTCTGCTGTCGGACTCGCATAGATGGGTTGCTCCTGCTAAGCGCCCAGGTACTCAGTTGTGGAACTCGAAGGAGAAGAAGCAGAAGGTGTGGGAAAAGAAGCCGTGAATGACTTGTGGAAAGATGCATAGGGGAAAGTGTAAGTGGGGCATAGGGATGAACACTTGCTACAAGTGTGGGAAGACAGGACACTACTCTCGTGATTGTAACAACGAGCTTGTCTGTTACAAGTGTGGAAGACGGGTCATATGGCTAGGGAGTGCACTGAAGGTGGAGCTGGGGAGAAGTGGTAAAAAGGATGCTGAGCAGTCTAGGCCCAAGGCCAGAGCCTACATGTTGACGCAAGAGCAAGCCAAGAAGATCCCTGATGTTGTGACAGGTACGTTCCTAGTAAATGATGTTTCTGCTTCCGTATTGTTTGACTCAGGTGCGACTAGGAGTTTTGTAGCTACCTCGTTTTGTAAAACAGCTAAGATGAAATATTGTCGTGTGCCTGAAAATTTTATGGTAGAGACAGCTAGTGAGACCTCAGTTAAAATTATGAGAATGGTTAAGGGTTGTAAGATAGAGTTGGAGGGACACGAATTCCCTGCTACCCTGTATGTGTTGACCTTAAGAGGATTCGATGTAGTGTTGGGGATGGATTGGCTGTCTGAATTCGAAGCTCAGGTAGTGTGCAATAGTAGAATGAGAAGACTGAAGTCTTCGGATGGTGATACAGTGACGGTCTATGGTGATAAGGAAAGTTCAGGGCTTAACGTCATTTAGATGATCAAAGCCGAAGGTTTGTTAAGGCGAGGGTGTAGTGCCTACCTGGCGTATGTTGTCAAAGCTACGGCCGAGACGAAAGAAGTGAAAGATGTTCCTGTGGTGTGTGAATATCCCGAAGTGTTCCCTGAGGACCTTCTGGGGTTACCACCGGAACGTGAGGTAGAATTTCAGATAGAGTTAATACCAGGAGCACAGCCCGTCATGAAAGCACCTTATCGTCTGGCGCCGTCCGAGATGAAAGAATTGACGCCCCAGCTGCAAGAACTCCTCGATAAAAGTTTTACAAGGCCAAGTGTTTCTCCGTGGGGCGCGCCGATGTTATTCGTTAAGGAGAAGGATGGGAGTATGAGAATGTGCATCGACTACAGGGAGTTGAATAAGCTTACTGTGAAGAATAGATATCCATTGCCCCGGATTGATGATTTATTTGATCAGTTACAAGGTGCAAGCTGGTTCTCGCTGATAGACCTCAGATCGGGTTATCATCAGTTGAATGTGAAGGAAGCAGACATCCCTAAGACAGCGTTTCGGACGTCCATACGAGTTCCTCGTGATGTCGTTTGGTCTAACAAATGCTCTCGCATCATTTATGGACATGATGAATAGAGTATGCCGACCAATGTTGGATAAGTCGGTTATCGTTTTCATCGACGATATATTAATTTATTCGAAGAGCGAATCTGACCATGCTGAACATCTGAGGGAAGTATTAGAAGTTTTAAAAAAGGAGAAATTGTATGCTAAGTTCTTGAAGTGTTCATTCTGGCTGCGAGAGGTACAGTTTTTAGGTCACATAATCAATCCCGAGGCGATAAAGAATTGGAAGACTCCGTGAAACCCGACTGAGATATGCAGTTTCCTAGGGTTAGCTGGCTATTATAGAAGATTCATTCCGGGTTTCTCCAAGATAGCCGCACCGTTGACCGGCATGACCCGGAAGACTGTAGTATTCAATTGGGGTAAGTGTTAAGAAGAAGCGTTCGAAGAATTGAAGAGAAGACTCACATAGGCTCCAATCCTTGTTTTGCCCGATTGTGAAGAAGATTTGGTAGTCTGTACCGATGCTTGGCATCAAGGGTTAGGTTGTGTGTTGATGCAACGAGGGAAGATCATACCCTATGCGTCTAGACATTTGAAAGTTCACGAAAGCACATACCCGACGCATGACCTAGAATTAGCAGCTGGAGTGCATGCTCTCAAGATCTGGAGACATTACTTGTATGGTACTAAGTGCACCATCTATACGGATCACAAGAGTCTGAAGTACTTCTTCAAGCAGAAAGAGTTGAATATGAGGCAGAGAAGGTGGTTAGAACTGATAAAGGATTATGACTGTGACATCAAGTATTATCCGGGAAAGGCTAATGTAGTCGCTGACGCCTTAAGCCGAAAGAATGCAGAAGTTATCGCGACGGTTAAGTCTTATAAATTGATCATCAATTCAGATTTCTTCAAAGAAATCAACAAGGTGCAGTCAGAGGTGTTAGTAGATAAAGAATCTTTGGGCAGCAGAACGAGTTGATAGATAATACCCATGGTGTAAAGACTAGATTTGATCGGATATGGATTCCTCGACATGGGAATCTTAGAGGTCGAGTCCTAGACGAGGCCCATAAGTCCCGATACTCGATTTATCAAGGATCAACCAAGATGTATCAGGGCTTGAAGAAAGACTATTGGTGGCCAGTTATGAAAAATGAAGTAGTAGATTATGTCAGTAAGTGCTTAACTTGCTTGCAAGTCAAGGCTGAGCACCAGAAACTGTATGGGAAGATGCAGCCGTTGGAGATACCCGAATGGAAGTGGGAACACATCATCATGGATTTCATAACTAAGCTACCACGTACAGCTAGGAAATATGATACCATATGGATGATTGTGGATCGTTTGACGAAAAGTGCTCATTTTCTGCCTATGCGAGAGGCTATCTCATCAGAAACGTTAGCAAATATGTTCGTTAAGGAAGTTGTAGCAAGGCATGGGGTGCCGTTGTCGATTGTGTTCGATAGAGATACCCGTTTTACTTCAAGATTTTGGAAGAAGTTCCATGAAGCATTGGGAACAAGACCGAACATCAGCATGACATATCATCCTCAAACAGATGGGCAGTCTGGGCGGACTATCCAAACCCTTGAGGATATGCTACATGCTTGTGTGTTAGACTTTGGAGGAAGTTGGGATGATCATTTGCACTTGGCAGAATTTTCTTACAACAATAGCTACCATTCAAGTATTGGTATGCCGCCGTTCGAGATGTTGTATGGAAGACGTTGCAGAACTCCTGTATGTTGGGGAGAAATTGGTTAGAAAGGAATTGGAAGTTTAGAAATGGTGCAAGAAACCTCCTCAAGGTTTGATCAGGTTAAGGCCAGGATGAAAGCTGCTCAAGATGGTCAGAAGTCATATGCCGATAAGCGGAGATGGCCGATTGAGTTTAATGTTGGAGACCACGTGATGTTTAAAGTCTCGCCTTGGAAGGGGATTATTCGTTTCAGAAAGAGAGGGAAGCCGAGGCCAAGATACATCGGACCGTTCAGAATCTTAGCTCGAGTGGGCGAAGTGGCTTACAAGCTAGACCTACCCAAAGAGCTAGAAGGAATTCACTCTACCTTTCATGTATCTCACTTGAGAAAATGTCTAGCTGATGACTCGTCCCATGTGCCCCTGCTGGACATCGATGTGGACGAACAATTGAATTACATCGAGCAATCGGTGGAGATAGTCGACCGTAAGCAAAAGCAGCTTCGTCGTAAAGTTATTCCCCTGGTGAAAGTAATATGGAAGCATCGTAAGCGATCAGATGCCACTTGGGAAGTTGAAGAGGAGATGCGCAAGTTTTACCCGCATTTGTTTAGTAGTAATTAGGTTTCGGGGACGAAACCTCGTTTAAGAAAGGTAGACTTGTAACATCCGCATTTCTGTGAATAATAAATAACAGAAAGTTTTTATTATTAACCGCGTGTTGTTAATTTAATCGTGTGTTGGTGTTTGGATTATGATTAGGATTGGGCTTGAGAATGGGTTATGGGCCATAGGGCCCATGGACCTCATATATAAACCCCAACCCCTACCCATTTCTCAATTTCATTTCTTTCACAACACACACACTCAAGAAACACACACACTCTCTCTAGCACCCGGATCCAAATCCGAGCAATAGGAAGGGTGAATCTTGTGTTCAATATCATCAAATAACAATAAACACCACTAGATCTTCGGGTTCGTCCAGATCCGAACCGAACCCGAACCGAAAGGTGAGTTTTGGTTAGAAAGACTAAGTTTTGAGCTCGGTTTCGACATGCAAACTGATAGAACTTTAGTTCGGGCTGTAAGATGTAAGAAAAACATAAACTTAGTGAGTTATAACCTCACGGGTGTGTTATAGGACAAAAAGGTTATGTTCGGACCTCATAAAACACGGGTATACAAAGTTGGTACAACACAAAACTATAAAAAGGGAAAGATCGGGTTCTAAGGAAGGGTCGTGGAGTAAAGTGGCCTTAGAATGGCAAAAAAATGAAGAAAAGGATGTTCTATTCGCATAAAACGACTTCGCATCGCACAAGCCATGCGAATCCATGAATTCGCATTGCTCAGCCATGCGAAGCGAACTTTCATGCGACGCGAACTTCCATGCGAAGCGAACTTTCATACGACGCGAACTTCCATGCGAAGCGAACTTCCATGCGAATTCTTTCAAAATTATTGTAAAACGTGACCCGATTCATTTTTCTGGTGCATTTTTGATAAAGGACTATTAAGGAAAATAAATTTTTTCCAAGCTGACCTGGTAGCTCGACCCCAGCCAAGGGCTCTGCCCCTTAGACCCTGCTAGGGGCTACTGCCCCTAGACCCCGCTACCAGGGGCGCTGTCCTCGGACCCATGTTAGTTGAGGGTTTCATTAACTTAGATGTAAGAAGTAGTAGTAATGGATAACTGATACTCGTAACTTGTTAGACAGTTAGCTGAGCTCAGTTAAGGAAGGGAATTACCATTAACTCAGAGAGAAACCGACGACAGGTGAGTTCTAGCCCCATTTTTCTTTGAAATGTTTTCGGGGCTGGGTGCATACTTGTAAGACTAGAAGTATAAATATATATGTTGAAGGAGAATAACTAATGCAAGAACAAAAGAATGTGGTAAGAATTTGCATGTACTTAGTTGATAACTAGATGTGATTGTAAGAGTCAAATACAATATAATGAAAGAGTCAAGGTAGCAAGCCCTTCTAATACCTGGGCAATAATAGAGTGGCCGAATCTATGATATCGGTGCAAGAGGTCGGGTGACAGACCCTTATAATATCTGTGCAAGAGGTTGGATGGCAGACCCTTATAATATCTGTGCAAGAATGTAAGAATAGTTGTATGCTATGTCAGAAAATGTAAGAATAATGTAACAATAGTACCAAATAATATTTGTACGTAAATAAAGGACGTATAAGAATACCCCTATAATTTGATAAACTAGAACTTACTTAGCGTAGCTAACTTTTAGTATGCACGTAGGTAAATAGATTGAAGGAGCTGGTTTGAAGATGGCACTTGGTAGGGACTGGAAGACTGGCATCTTGGAAAAAATTTTATGAATTATTATGTTATGTTTTAAGACAATTTAACTTTTATTATGACAAGATTCGATGTTTTGTAATGCATGAAATTTTAATTATTCCGCGAAAAGTTTTAATTAACTCTGATTTTAGAACTGTGTTTATAAGTAAATCCAACGCCAAAGTAGGGCTCCCGGGAACGAGGCCTTACACTAAGGTGTAGCTGCGCATGGCTCACTCTCACCCATAATTATTAAAAAATAATTATATATTAATTTATTTTAGAACAAAAGCCCATAAAGTAACTCTTTAGTGCAGTGAATTGAGTGTTGGTTTATGAAATCAAAAGTTTTGAGTTCAAATCCTAAGGATAGATAGTTTGTTTCCTAAAAAACAATTGTATATGAGTTGCTGAGTTTTTAATTTAGGCCTTTTGCTTGCCTCGGGCCCTGTAATTTTTAGAGATACTTGGGGACGACCCTTGTCATACGATCTTGATCTTATAACAAAGTAACGGACCTTAACGACCTTGATTACACCAACTGTACTTAAAACATTAATTCTTTTATAGATTTTTAGAAAGAAAACAAAAAATTAATAAGAGAGTGAAGCCATAGAGTTGGGTTGGGTGTCCCTACAATGATATATACCTTAGCCATTTCAAACCAAAGCATGCCATGTGGGGTTAAGGTTAGAAGTGGTCTCATTGTACTAACCACCATCACTACCATAGTTTCCATGAGTCATGGCCATTGTACATTTTGCATCACATGCAGTTACAATTGCAAAAGCCAAATTTGTTAAAGAGTCTAATGACGTGAGTAGTTTCATAGACCGTAAGGAGTAATAAAGATCATCATAAGTATCGAGCACATGACTCATTTACAACATTTTTGCACAAGTATTTATTAAGAACATGGTAAATCATAAATGACATATGTGTGGACATAGAATCAATATTATTTAGTTGCTAAACAATGACATGTTCTTGTAAATTTGTTTAAAAAGAAAATAGAAAAATAACCAACTTGGCGAGTAACCCCAAATTTCTTATGATACCAAGCAAGTTTGAAAAGCTCACCTAAACACCTCATAATTAATCTTTTGTTTATTGAGGAAAATAAAAGAAATACAAAACAAAAATATATTAAATAATTATTTAATTTCTTTTTGTCCAAAAGTAGTATATGTATACGTTTGTCAAAAGTTATTGGTTTAAAGATTATAGTAACAATTACATTGAAACAGAAGACAAGCAGACAACAAGCTGCGCCGCTACCCATTTTTGAATTGTAAAACTCAATATTTTAAAAACCACATTCACTGATCTTTGAGTCATAACATTACTATGCATGACCAGTTTAGTAACAAGATGATACTTATATACTATATATTGTGAAACATTAATATTGTTTTTGATGTGACATGGCGTACAAATGATGTTTACATAGACATAAAAACCAGTATTTTTAATTGAAATATGAAAAAATGAACCTTTTAGATTGGTGAAAATATAGGTCAACGATTTTGACCTCACATATTTTTCTACAAAGGGATCACGAGTACCAAAACTTAATGCATAGTTTATCAAAAGAGTACATTGGAAAAGAAGGGAACGTTTTAGTTAATACGTCGGATCAAAGATCAATACACCATGTCCCCATCACTATTTGCTTCGTTGATCAACGTAGTGTCAATATCGTTGGACCAAGTACTTGCACTCCCTTAGTCATTAACTCTAGCTCATGTCAAATGACTCGACCCCTATACCAACATTCCAATTTTCAATTATTCAGTAAACTCATTATCGTTGATTCATCAAGTGGGGAGCCATGTGCGAGAACGAGCGGCATTCTTGGTCTATCATATGTACCGTTACAAACAAAATCTAAAAGTTTATATACAACAGGAAAAAGTGTTATAAGTATAAAATATTTACAAAAGTGAAACAAAATTATGTGTCACATAACCTTTTTATTTTCCGATCAAAATATGTACCATAATATAACAAAAAAGTTTATAAACCATCCTAGTTCTAGAATATTAAAAATATCCATGTACCACCTTCGGAAAAAAAGTAAAACTATGTTTTATCTAATGGACTTAGCCGTGAACAAACAATAATGTTAAATACTGGCATGTCTTATTCGTAAGTAAAAGGCATGGACTACATCCTTTGCATCCTTGTCATAAGTCTAGAACGATCGAGAGTGGATCCAACATGTTCACATCGAATTCATGCCATTAGCCACAAGGTTACACTTAAAACAACCTCCATAACTATAGTGCATATCCATAATGTAATAGTGTCACACACTTCAGAAACAATTCATTTTCATTTTTCAAATATTAAAAAAATTATTAAACTCGTATTTACAAAAAAATATGAGGTGGGATAAAATTTAATCAACAAATTCAAAACTTAGCTCACCGAAAAGGTTTTAAAGTAATCTCTTGAAACTATACCACTTACTCATTTCATTAACTAAAAAAACAAAGTTTTTATAACCATCATTTATAAGCGTTTGGTCAAGACAATGAAGTTGTAGGTGGAATATTCAATTAGTGGTAGTCAACTAACATAATTATCAATTGATAAGCACACCTGGACAAATTAGAAAAACATCTTCTAAATTGAGAAAACAAACTAAATAACATGGTTTTTTCATTAAATATTTGGTTTGCTCAGAATACTCTTTTCTAAGGTTGGTTGTTTGGTTGTTGTGGGCGTTTTTATCGACGCCAAAACCACATCATCACTATTAGAGGCGTTAAACCAAAACATGCATGTTAAAGTTGGGCGCCAACGTGGGAGCAATGTTGTTGAGATCGGGATTCGGTCCACTGACCGGTCCGATTATGAAAATATTGCATAGGAGGCACCAACCCATTAATGCCCGCAAAGAAACCAGTGAGACGAGGTACATCCCAAATCAACCAATCATGAATTTTTATTTATTTAGTTTTTAGTTCAACCTCAGCATAATAATTAAATGGTAAGTTAGTTAAAACCCATTGCATACATGGTAGTGACATGACACAATATCATATATTTTTTAGTTGAACCATAGTCAAATGTTATAAATTAGTTTTCAAATACCTGAATTGGATATATTACAAAATCCATTAAGACTAATTCGTTTTTATGCGTGAGTCATATTTTAGAGGCTATTTCTACCATGTTTGAAAAGAAGAGTGATCTTCTATCATATTACGAGTGAATGCATTATGAATTAGCTAACATTCACTCAGACTACCATGTATTTTTATTTGCCTATTGTCTTTAAACCTACAAGTTTTAACAAATTAGTACATTATTTACAAATAAAACATATTTTTTCTTCCAAAAGTGATCATTATATAAAATGACATATAATTTCCATCACTGGTTTTTACATTTTGCGTCGATTATAGAGAGAAATTTGTCATAGAAAGATCCGAGTGAAGGAAAGGGATGATGATCTTGATGGCACAACATATGATATTGAAGACAATAATTGATGATATGATACGTCAACTTATTCTAGACTGATGTCTATGTTGGTAACTCCATTTCAACTGTATGCAGTAGTTTTAGTGTACATCCCTATGTCTTCATATGTGATTTTGGATATGTGCCTAATATTTTGTTGTATCTTATTAGTTATGTTATGTTTAAAAGTTTTATTGACAGCGGATTGTTAGTGTTACTTCGATACATAGTATTTTCCCGGACCCCCGTACTTCGATACATTTTCTGCATTATGATGATCTTAAACGATTTATTTCAAAGTTCTCATGTTATTTTTTTTAATTTGAAAGTATGGTGTTAGTGTTACAAAGACTACAGGTATCTCCAAGTCCAACCCAATCTACTCTAAAACAATTATACTAAATTAACTTAGGTAAACAAACACTTTAATTAACACATAATTCATCTATAGATAATGTATACTTATACGTTATTTCACCTTTATTGGTTACGTATAAATTTGTTACTAGCCATTTTTTTGAATCATTCATTATAGTTAACAAACTAGGATACATATCAGTATTCAGTAACTTTTATTAATGAAATTAAAATAATCAAACTTATTACATTTGATTTAAAGAATTGGGCAACATTTACAGTTTCCATAAAATTTTCTTTATATGATACTTACAATTTACAATTTAACGACTCTTTATACGATCACGATGACCACGGCCCCTGGTACGATCATTATCACCCTGACACCGTAATGTACTAATAACACCGCCATCACCGCTACCACAGGTCCACAGTCAAATCTTTCTAACGTATTTATAAACCAAACATAATTACAAGTTTCAAAACCGAATCCTTCAAATTCTAAACATTTAATAAACTTTAAATCCAAATCCATTTCTTTAACAAATTTCAATTCTTAAAATAAAATTATCTACATCGAACCACCATGCTATCATACAAAGGGCAAAGACCAAACAACTCACACCTAGCATCAAGGCTTTGAGATAACCTTTCCTTATTCCGCTTTATTTTGAGCACTTGAGAAACATATCCTTTTTAACATATGGCACTTAATCAACCAATCATACATAGTAAAAAATCCATCAATAGTAAAGATATTAGCAGGGCCTGGATAGTATGGGATGTAGGAAAACCACACTTCTATCCCAATGAATAAAGAGATTGTTTTCAGAGAGACCCCTAACTCTAAAGCTATGTGTAAGAAACTGTATAAAATAGACACAAAAGATTAACGTTAGACTTCTAGACAACAGAGAAAACATAAAAATAATAAATAAATAGATAGTGGTAATTATAATAACATTAGTCGTAACACTAAATAGACAAAGAAAATAGTGATAATAGCACGAATACTAAAATATAAGGTATTAATTTAAAAATAAAATTTTACAATAACCTATCATTTAACACTTAAAAAATAATCAAGTATATAAAAAAGTAAAAAAAAACCATTAAAATAAATATGATCACTAGTCCCAAAGGTCAATTAGACCACAAATGTATGTCCTTTTAAGGGCCTAGCCCAATATTATTTCTCCACACAAGAATCAACTTCTTTAGCCCACTTTTCAGCTAACGGGCAAACAAAGTGCTCCAGTTTTGTTTTCGTAAGTTGACACAAGCAACAACTGAGCCAAGCTCAAACTCAAGCTCAAAGTTAAGTAAGCCTAGCAGAGTTTTGTTCGTTTAGTCTTGACAAGCTGAATTTTGAACTCGTGGTCGAATCGTAAAAAGCTATCTCGTATAAAATAATTTTAATATCTAGTTTTTATTTTAATGTTTAAGTAAAAGGCAGTATTGAAAACAAATTTTAATAGGTGGTTTCAAATGGGCTCATAGATTATATTTTTGTTGGCATAATTATAAATTATAAGTTATAATTGGGTCAAGTTATTCTATAAAGGTAGACAAAAATGAAAAAAATGAGAAGGTTTTATAGCCACGCAAAAAAAATTCTTAAAAAAAAATAAATAAAAAATTATAACTTAAAATTTAATAAAAAACAAAAAAAAAGTAAAAGTACAAAAATGTTTCCACCGTCTTCCTCGTTCTTAAAAAAAAATCTCGAAAAAGACACAATTTTGAGTTAAAAAGACTATTGTGTCTTTTAGTTTATCATTGTGTTTTGTGTTTATTTTCGTCATTGATTATGTCTTTTCCTCTTTGACATTGTGTCTTTTTTTCTTGATATTGTGTTATATTAGTCAACATTGTTTTATATTTTGTTCGGCATTGTGTTATATTTTGCGATTTATTGTGTCTTTTTTTAGTTATAATTGTGTCTTTTGTTCATTTTCGTCATTGTGTCTTTTCGGGGGGGTTTTTTTTTTGGAACGAGAATGAGAGGGAAACATTTTTGTTTTTCTAATTTTTTTCATTTTTTATTTATATTTTGAGTTATGTTTTTTTTATTAATATTTTAGAATTTTCTTTGAAGGGTTTTTTGTGTAGCCACAAATCCTTTTCACCCTTCTCATTTTTGTCACCCTTTGTATTTTAACTTTTCCCAGTTATAACTTATAAACATTAAAATTTGTTCTTACCTTAAATAGGTAAAATGAGCGAACTTACCTTATGTTGAGCTCAACTCATTTACAAATCAAGCTCATCTGCCTAACTGATTTTATAAATAGGTTGATTTTGAGTGAGCTTCAAGTGATTCATGAGCTCTATTAACGACACTAATAGAGTAATAATGGCTTTAAAAAATCTGGTGATTCAGAAACTTAGATGCCCTTCGCAAACTTTTTTTTGGAGTGAAATAGTTATAACGAAATGATTTTACTATATGCATTGTTTTGAATATTAGACGAGAAATCATACTGGTTGCATTAACAGATAACTAGTTCAATAGGTTTATAAGTTTGATCGGTCTTAAAAACTAAAAATGTCAGTTTGAAATTTATTGTATTAAGGTTGTTTATTCTTATAATTTCTAGAGAAATGTATAATATTTTTATTTATTTGAATTAGCTAAATTATAGAATGAGTCATTTTTGAAAATGACTTTCACTATCCTTTATACCTAGTTGTTCGCGTCGCGTGAACCACCATAAAGTTGGCTGGGTCATCAGACGTCTTGCCACGTGGCCTGTCGTGGTGCCACGTGTCCACACGTGTCATGCATGCAGAAGAGTTACTTTGAATATTTTGTCTTTCGCATAGCGCGAAGACCTGAAACCTAATCCTTCGCGTCGCGCGAAGGGAGGAATTTTCATATTTCCATTTTCAGTCTTTGTACTATCCAAAAATACTAAAGCGACCTTTATGCGGCTCGTGGCGATGCGAGCGTGCGAAGTGTGCCATCAAAATGTCACATTACGCCCGTCGCCCGAGTCCGAGTCTGAGTCCATGCGCGTGCGCATCGAATGCTTCGCGCCTTCCGCTAGGACTATGGAGAGTGGTTAGCCAGATAAGAATATTACTATGAAACTCTCTTCCTTATAAATAGCTTTCTTTTTCTTTCACCTTTTCATGTGGGATGAAAGTTATTTTTCTTATTTATACCTATGTGGAATGCTTTCACTTTCTTTCATCTTTCCATGTGGGATGAAATTTCTTGCTTCCTTAACATGAGATGTTTTATTTTTCTTATCTTATTTTTCCCATTACTTGTCTTTGAGATAAGTTTTTTATCCCTCATCTTTCAAAGTTAACTAATTTTGACGTTATTTTACTAATCTTGTGAAAATAACGTTAAAAGTGACGGACGGTTAATCAGGCATCATGTAGTGGCGTTGATAGCCGAAAGACAAGGGTACATGCACCGATCAGCCGGTGTCCCGATGATTGAGTGCTATGTGCCTTATGTCCAAGGCTTGATGCAAAACTACTATCGAGCCGGGGGTCTCACCGGAAGCAGCCTCTCTATCCTTATGGGGTAGAGGTAAGGCTGTCTAAATCTTACCCTCCTCAGACCCTACTATAGCTTTGCTATTGGTGGGATATACTGAGTACGATGATGATGATGATGATCTTTCAAAGTTAACATATTTAGCCCAAAATAATTATGGGATTTTTCGGGATGTTACATGACCCGTTTTAACATGCTTTTCAGGTGTACCGTGTTTGGATTGTGATCGATGCTATGTGAATAGATGCAACTGTACTAGCAAGGAGTAAAGAAGTTTAACGGACTGGTTTTTGACCTGTATCACCTTGTTTGTAAACGAAGTTAGAATGATATAATATATTGTAAATTAGTTTGTTAATGTTTCTTTATAAACAATGTTGTTGATACCAGATG